>NC_079381.1:2797500-3020000 GCF_021018895.1 Seriola aureovittata
AGGCCTGTAGTCGTCCTCCATGATGCCTCGACTGTCCGCTACAGCTCAGCTCTCATCACCTGACTGAGAGGACACATGTTGTAAAGTACAATCACAGATAGTCACAATAAAACATTATTTGTGTGGTACAGTTGTTTACTGCAGTCATGTGTAGCTGACATCACAGTGAACCTTCTTCAAATCTTGTTGTGTTGTTCCACTGGTTCACACTCACCTCAGCACACTGTGAAAATCTACCAGTAAACCTGGGTGAACTATAATACTGAATATTGTGTCTGATGGATTATCTGACTCCAGCAGAGTTCAAATCCCTCAAAGCTGATTTTCATACAGTGAAAAACAAACTTGGCCAAATTAAGCTGCTGCTGGGCCTCGATCAACACCCACTCCTCGACACAATATCACATGGTCCAACTAATACATGAGGAATATGAACCATGTGGGGTCGATAATGAAATAATGAAGGTGTTAAAACACAGGTGCTCAGGATCATGTAATTACAACGATGTATTATGGCCACATTGAGGTAAAAAGAAATCTGAAATTACGAAAACAGTCATAATAATAATAAGAGGGTACCAGACCCTGAGGGTACCTGCTCTGTATCGCCCTGGCAAAGAGAGAATGATGAGTGAACCACCTCAGCCTCATCCAGACCAGAGCAGTGTGTGGTCCAGAAGTAGAGTGTCAGTCTTGGAGTCATAGCTAATTTTTTGTTAATTTATTAAAAATCAAAAACTGAAATTTCTCATTCACAAAAGTCTTAGCTTTGTCTCCAAACTGTGAGTCCACCTGGGACAACCTGAACTGACTGGACCGAGTTCAGAAAGACTCTTGACACCTGTGTGTGTCAGGTCCAGAGACCATGAAGTCCAATGAACTCTATAGACCTCTGTGATCAATATGTGGAAATACTCATGTCATATTGGCTGACAGGTCTCTGATTGATGGGGTTACTATGGTTACTGTAGCCAGTTAAACCAATGATTAATTAATTCAGTTTGTAGTTTGATTTTTCTCTGATCATGTCACAAACTGACAGTTTACCACAGCTTCTATAGAGCCAAACTTCAGACTGTCATTTAACCAGGAAATAAACACCAATGATCCAGACGTGTCACACACCCACACACACACACACACACACACATAGACACACATATCACTGCAGGTCAGTGTCAGAGGTCAGAGGTTTTGAACCATCATCGACCTATCAGGAGCCTTCAGACAGAAGAGAGTAAAGAATAAACTCAGTCACCAGTCTGCTTTTTATCTACAATGGAAACACTGTTGTTGACTGACTGTTGTTCCTCCTCACACTCTGTGGTGTAATGTGACAAACTGCTTCCATCAGCCACCTGTGGTTACAAACATGATGTGGTTCCCTGATAGAAACTGCACAGAGAACATGGAAAAACTCACATTACCTGGAAGGGAATCCAACTGGACTACTAGTTAGGCTACTAGTTAACATTTAAAATTTTTAAAAGATAATTATCATTATTATTAAAAAAACACCTGTTCACATTTTAAGCAACGTGTAGCCCACATGCAAGATACAGTATGTGCACTGGTTTCAGTTCAGTTCATTCTCTGGCATGTTTTACTCTCATGTACGGTGGTGTTTTCCTCCTCTGCTTCCTGTTTCACTGTGTGTGTCAGCAACTCCACACACACACACACACACACACACACACACACACACACACCACACACACACACACACACACACACATAGACACACATATCACTGCAGGTCAGTGTCAGAGGTCAGAGGTTTTGAACCATCATCGACCTATCAGGAGCCTTCAGACAGAAGAGAGTAAAGAATAAACTCAGTCACCAGTCTGCTTTTTATCTACAATGGAAACACTGTTGTTGACTGACTGTTGTTCCTCCTCACACTCTGTGGTGTAATGTGACAAACTGCTTCCATCAGCCACCTGTGGTTACAAACATGATGTGGTTCCCTGATAGAAACTGCACAGAGAACATGGAAAAACTCACATTACCTGGAAGGGAATCCAACTGGACTACTAGTTAGGCTACTAGTTAACATTTAAAATTTTTAAAAGATAATTATCATTATTATTAAAAAAACACCTGTTCACATTTTAAGCAACGTGTAGCCCACATGCAAGATACAGTATGTGCACTGGTTTCAGTTCAGTTCATTCTCTGGCATGTTTTACTCTCATGTACGGTGGTGTTTTCCTCCTCTGCTTCCTGTTTCACTGTGTGTGTCAGCAACTCCACACACACACACACACACACACACACACACACACACACACACACACACACACACACACACACACACACACACACAGAGAGAGAGAGAGGTCGACAACTCGTCATGTTAATAAAAACAAGTGTTCTAATCTCAAACCATAGATGTCAATGTCAAACATGGACATTTATCAGATGTTTTACACAAATAAACTCACCATTATTTTTATCTTTATCATTGATGTCATGTTGAAAAATAAGAAGAAGAATTCTGAGTCTATAATATGACAAAGGTCTCCTCTGTTAACTGTCAGGTGAGTTTACTTAATTTTTCAGTCATTAAAGTTTATTTGTTGTTGTTCAGTTTAGGTATTTGTGTCAATGTTGTCTGACTCTGCTCACTGCACATAAACAAACTGAACTAAACCTGCTCCATAGGTCAAAGGTCAGGACCATCATCCAGCTGTGAGGATTAGGGGTACCCAGGTTCAGACCCATACCCTGAGTCCTGCTCTGTGCCTGCAGTGACATGAAGTGGTCTGAGGACTCTCTGACACACAAACAACACAGACACACACAACACACACACAGTCAAGCGTCTTCTTCCTCATACCTGCCTCCATCAGACTGACAACTACGCACTCAGGTGGCACGTGACCACACCAACACACCTCAGTACAAACTGACAAACCACACAACGTTTGTGAAAGGTCTGAGTCTCCACCTGAACCATGAGGTCTCAGTCACAGAGACCGTCCTCTCCTCTACTTAAACTAGTTCCTATGAATCGGAATTCAGAGGAAACAAAGTGCTGAGTCTGCAGTCCAGATTCAGCTAACTTCAGCACAACATGTTGTGAGTCTTACCGGGCGGTGGCTGTCTGTCTCCCTGTTCCCGCTTCACCGTAGGTTGGCGAACTGTCAGTGAACCCCCCCCCTCTCGGACCAGACCCGGGCCTGCTGTCAGTGAACCGTACCGGTCTGACGTGACGACCCTTCCCGGGTCTTCAGCTCATCTCAGGTCTGCTGTGTCAGCAGAAGTTCCCTCCAACGAGCAGGACTTACGACCAGACGTCAAGACACTTTACGACTCGTCCGCGGAGGACCGCAGAGGAACGCGACAGTTAGACAAATTAACGGTCGACTGAAGAGTCAGACAGCAGGGAAGGTGAAGAGACGAGCACCCCCTGATGACACAACAGTTGTGTTCGTGTTGTTGTCATCACTGGAGGTCTGCTTCTTCTTCTGCTGCTCCTCGGGCTGCCTGTTCTTCTTCTACGGTCTGCACAGAGTTCAGTCGCCCTACCGCCCCCCTGTTGGACCGGATGTGTGTGTTTAATGTACAGAGGATGTACTGAATAAAATCATCATATTGACCACTCTAATGGAACTGATCAAATGTAATCGATAGACCGCCCTGTCAGCACAAATATATAAATTATATTATAAGCTATATTATAATTTACCATCTTGTGACTATGACTTCCTGTCTCATACTGTACAGTACAGTACTGACAATTGTCACTGAATGAACTTAATACTGAAGAAATCTAAAAACCTGAGGATTCTCAGGCGGGTTATTGAACATTTTCCCCAGATGCTGAAGCCTCCAACATGTTTTTGTGTTGTGTTGTCTGTGATGAGTGTGTGTCAGCTTGAGACTGTAATAATTGGAGAGAGCGGGAAACAGTTGTATGCAGTCTGACAGGTGAGACAGGTGTGTAGGTGCGAGGCCATCACACAGGTTCAGTGTGATTAATCCTCCATAAAAAAAAAGTCTGTCAGTTTTATATTTGATTTTAGTTCACGCAAATATATCTTATATTTTCTATGTGAGGACTGCTGGGTTTCACTGTACTCACCAACACAGCTGATAATACTGATCAAGAGCCTGTTGATAAGACCTGCTCCGGGAGAGGAGAGGGCCCAGCTGAACCTGGACAGGTCTGGGGGCAGGGCTGGGACTCAGCACCTCGTCAGCAATCCAGCAATAGTACAGCTGCTCGGTCGTTGCTATCTGAACAAAGCTGACAGATACAGGCACTCACAGAGAGATAATCTTCTTGTTCAGAGTAGAGCAAACACTGCAGGCTATGTATTCAAAACTTTTATTTGTAATGAAGAGATGAACAGTTTGTTTGCTCTTTTTTAAATAATAAATATAACTCGCCTCAGCACAGAGACTGGGACTGCACCATTCAGAAGCTTATTCATATAACCTGTGTTTTTCCTGTTTGTCTTTAACCTTTCCCTTAAAAAGAATATGACACTTCATTCTTCTGAGGGCCAATGATGTTCCTCCCATCTCCTGCCACAGCTGTTGTCGTCTTTATTCAATCATTAATCAATCAAACAAATCAACTTTATAGTACTTTTTTTGTGCTCCTGCACATAAAATCTGAGATGAATGATAAAATAATAAAAATAGAATCAAGAATAAAAAATCTAATCTAATCTAATATTAATAATAGAAATTAGTCTTTACATATATCTGTATGATTTTTGTATGTCTATGTATAAACCATGTGCATTGATTTGTATTGAATCCTCTACATTAAGATGGACAGATACACTCCTCTACTAATAACTTTATGGTTATAGATGAGTTATTGTTAAGGGAAGTCCTGGATCTTTGTTATCAGACGAATGAACCTTTTAAACTGTATGAAGAAAATGACGTGGTCATCCCAGCAGGGGGCGTGGTGGAGGCCGTGCTCATCCATCCCACTGCAGCCTGTAGGAAACAGCCTTGTTCTGCTGTGATCACATGTAGCTGATAAAACTGTGAGTTCTTTTACATGTTGACAGTCCATTCATAAGAAGTCTGTTTTCTCACTTTATAGTATTTCACTTCATCTCACAGTAATTATGAAATGATGAATCAGCAGTGATGTTGGAGGAGAACACACAGTGACCAGTAAGTTATTAGGTATACTCAGCAAAATTGAGCACATTAAATGTAGGAGAAAATTGCCCCTAATTATGTATTCTGTTTGATATTAATAGATTATTGTTATTATTATACTGATCATATATGTGTGTGTACACACACACATATATGATCAGTCTGTTGTTCTATATTTGTCTTATTCATAACAAATCCCATATAGACTAAAGATAATAACGTGCTGGTCCTTCTCTCAGCACTCTGATGTGACACTCACCTCCAAGAACACTGCTTCCTGATTGGCTCAGTCACTTCCTGAAACAGCTGCTCACTGTAGTTTTTATCAGACATCACTCAAACAGGAGGAAACAGTTACTTTATTTAGGACTATTTTCAGCTGTGGATTAATCCGCATTTTGTGTGTTTGTTTGTGATTGTGTGTGTGATTGTGTGTGATTGTGTGTGTGTGTGTGTGTGTGTGTGTGTGTGTGTGTGTGTGTGTGTGTTTGTGTGTGGAGAAGGAGAAGCTAAATGACTAAGATAATAGATTAGCTAGTAGGAAAAAGAAAAGCTGCTGGAAAAAGGAAATGGAAATTAAAAAAGGAATCCAGGTATGTATTCCCATTTTTAAAATGCGTTCTAATCTAATCTATTTATAAATGGTTTATTTAGTGAGTGTTTCGTGCTGTTTTTATTCATCCATTTTTAAATCTGAAGTATTTATTGATGCAATCTATCATTTATAATTTCTTTTTACAATTCCTATTCTTAATGCCTATTAAAATATGAAATGAATGAAATGCTTTACTTTTCTTGTGACATCCCTGCTCCTGCATACAGATGATCCCTGCTAGGAGACCTTCAGTGTAACTGCACATATTAAATACCAGTGAAATTGGAGTGTGACTGATTGTTAACAGTCCTGTATTATATGAAGCACTGACACAGACGTGTTTCCTCTGTTTCCCTCCTCCTGTCTTTACTTGAATAGTTTGAGGACATATTTAAAATGAAGCTTGAATATGTATTAATGTGTGTAGTGTGTGAACGGAGGAGAAGTGAAGACCTGATAATCCTGTAAAACATTTAATGAAAAACAGAAAGAGAACGATGACCAGTACAACCAATAAACACAGATTTTCATTTCCAGACTCTTTTCCAGCAACAATCAGCACAAGTTTCCGAACTCAAACAACTGTGACCTTTGACCTGTAGTGATGTTTGCTGTCCTTTAACTCTGCTACATGAGAACTTATTATTAACACATAAACATCTGAAGAAGTAAGTACAAAATGATGTCAGTAGATTGTCTCTAGATCTTTTAGACCTCTGTCACAAAGGCAGTATAACTGTAAATAGACACGACCGACTGCTGATACAGTCTCGCACACTGTTGGATCATGTCGTTCTGGCTCAGGGCCACAGACAGACTCAGCCCGGTCCTGGTTCTGGCTCTGGTTCTGGTTGGGCTGAGGAGGCTAGTGAGGATGATATTTACAGTTAGACTGTTTGTGATCAGGATTTCTCCCTCTGCAGTCTTTAGTTAGAAATTCCCAGCTGAGTGAGAACCACCTCCTTGTGTTCCAGGGGTGAAGAACAGGGAAGAACACGACACTGAAACTTAGTCCTGGTTAAAATGCGACGTCCCCTCACTGCGTCAGTGAGTGTGTTTGGAGGAGGAGCTCACACATGGTGTCAGGTTCCTGTGGCGGGCCGTCGCATTTTAACAGAGTAAGTTGGAATTTCCAAATTTCCGACATCTTTGGGAAGCAGCACTATTTGAGAACAGCTGTCGGACATCGAGTTTCTCTTTTTTCTACTTTGATAGTTCCTCTGCATGCATTCAGCTGGGGTCCATAGAAGCACCTTTATATAATGTAACATAGCACCATTTTTTCATATAGTTTTCCTATTGTACTGGGACCCGACCATTGGCATGCATACACTCTAAAAACTTTGTTTTCTTGTTTACCATTTCTAAACGTAGCATTGATTCAAACGTTACAAGGCAAGTAATGAATATTCATACAGTACTTTACATGTAGAAGATGAACTAATACAGTACACGTTAAAGAAAGTGCTAGAGTACAGAACCTCCTTGTTTTTTAGTCTTACTCTACAGGACTATAGGACACACCAATGTATTACATTACATTTATCTAAATATACACCTGTTCACATTGTCATTATTCACTTCAGTTCATTTTAAATGGTTTGACCACACATGTACATTTCCCACTCTGAAACTCTGATGCTGAACAGAAGAGCAACGAAACAGCAAACAGACGTCTTCTTCAGGATGCACACACTCACATCACTCTACCTGCACAAGCACAGACACACACGTACACTTTGTCCAGGTGAGCCACACCTCTCTGCCGGAGATCTGACTGACTGTTCTCTGTTTCCACTGGTGGACTTTTCTTTTTGAATCGTTTCTATCTGATAATATAAAGCACATGAGTCAAAATAAGCATCAACAGGCACCTCCACTGTCGCTGTGGAGGCGCTTTAAGGCGTCAGGGTTGGAAACATTAGATCTTTGTTAATAGTTCATCACGTTGTTCATCAGAGTCCAACATCCTGTAGCCCTCCTCCTGCCGCTTCCTCCTGTAGCTTCCTATCGGCTGGTACCAGACTTAAAGGAGCAGACCGTCAGTTTGTACGTTTATCACAACAACCTCTTTCCAGCAGCTGTGGTCAGACTGTGGCGGGAATACACTGCTTCTGGTTGTGCTTTCATACTGTGATTCTGACGCCCTGACACCAGCTCTCAGCTACACCTCTGACATGATGTTATCTAAAACCTCAGAGTGAACAGACGGACAGGGGAAATAAAAAAACTAAAATGTTAACTGTCAACCACGTGTTAGCTTTTTCCACAGCTTTAAACTGCGTCTCACTGAGTCAACCGTGAGATGCAGGTGAAAGGTCATTTAAACTTCATATCACGGTCTTCCTCAACAGATGGAGGACCGGTCAACAGAAGACTGTGGGATGTGGTTGAAAGCTCCAGAAAGAGTTGGGCAGTGAACCTTGAGTCAGGATTCTTGAAAGTGACAGAGAAAATAATGAAGTTCAGCTCCGTTTTGAGCCTGAACCTGACCACAGCTGCTGTTCTCTGTCAGTGAGGCAGCCTGACCTCCACCAGCCCACATTCACCACCAGCTGTCTGACTCATCTGGTGGATCTGGAGCCATGAAAATAATCAGTAATGGCTCCATTGTTTCTGAATAATTTACCGAGAATATTTCCTGTTGATAAGTCTATAATTTGGCACAAATAATTATTATCCAGATATCAACTTTAAAAACCACTTCATGTGGAGATGAAGGTGAAAGTGAGCACACAGAGAAACTGTGTGAACACAGAACAGAACAGAAGGTCAACTTAGAAGCAGGAAGGGTTCTCTGTGTGAGACTGGACGCTCCAGAAAACATCTGGATTCTACCACGTTTCATTCAGTAAAGTTGATGATGTCACATAGAGCTGAGGAAGCATCACTTCCTGGTTTCTTCGCTTCACTTCAACAGTCTGTAAAAAAAAACAGCTCTCAGCTGTTTCAGAGTTTTTATGTTTGTTTTCTACATGAATTTAAAAGATTCTGTCAGTCGTGTGTTTGACACCAACTGTATATACACACACACACACGCAAACACACACATATGTGTGTGTGTGTGTGTGTGTGTGTTGGAGGAATGAAAGTGAAGGTTAATTTGTTATATTTTTAAATCAGGGTCACTGATTCTGTACAAATAATTAAAATCTTGCTCAGCTTTTTAATAAGGATCCACCACTGACTCCACAGAGAAGACAGGAGCAGGACAGAAGGAGAAGAAGGGAAGAAGAAGGGAAGAAGAAGAAGAAGAAGAAGAAAAGAAGAAGAAAGGTTGTGGAGCCAAGATCATCTTCATCCTGAACTCATCACTGGTCTCATGGAATCTGTGAAGCTGTCAGTGTTCAGTGTTCAGACCAGGTCCTGTCCCCCAACAGGACCTGGTCTGAACACTGACAACTTCAGTCTACGCTGGGCTCATCTCACAGAGGTCAGTGAGACTTAAGAGTCTCAGTTTACATCAATACACACACACACACAGAGCTGAACTGTCCTCTCAGTGAGACAGACTCAGACCAGGAGCTGGTCTAGGTTCAGCTCCTCAGATTCTCTAAGCAGGGATCCATGATTGTCTCTTCACACCAAAGGCCTGGACAGACGCTCCCTCTAATCAGCTGATCACGAAGCAGCAGAACAAAGTGCAGCTTTTCTTTAAAGTGCTTTTGGGGTCATATTTGGAACTGAAGGGACAAAAGACCGTTAAACCTTCAGACTAAAACCAGGTCTTCATCTTCATGTCTGAGACTCTGGAGCTGAATCAGATCAGTGTAAAGATTTTCATATATATTCTAATTCTAAATTATTTGTGCTTTCAATACTTCCTACGATGATTTATAGAACTTTAATCATTTATATGAAAATAAAACGACTCACTGAACCATCACAGTTCAACAACACACCAAACACAGCCAGTCCTGTGCTTCTCATGCGCCTGAACGCATCACGAGTGGCTGCCACCTGTCCAAACCTCTTCCCTGTTGAGTCTTCTCAACATCCTCTGAATTATTTCCTCCAAATAATAAGATGCAAAATGAGACATTGTGTCATCACAGTGAACATGACACTGAAGTCAGAGCTGACAGCATCACTTCACTGAGATACAGAGTTGGACTCAGACACCTTCAGCTGCTCAGAGGACAATACTGAGCTTAGTTTTGACTCTGCTCTTTTAGCTCAGCAGATAACTGCATCTCTCAGCGAAATCTTTGAAATGTGGATACAAATACTAAACTAAAATCCTCCTTCAGTATCACTCCTTTGATAAAACATGTTAGCCACTCAAAAATTGTAGCTGGCCGCCATTTCTGGCAAGGAAATGTTTTGCAATAAGTTCATCCACTATTTTCTCATATGAATAATCTATGTGTCAATTCAAACATTTTAACAATGTAGATGGTGAAATTTAGTACATTGTAATAAAAAATTGACAAAATATTACTCACAAAAAAAAATTACTCACAAAAATGCTCGCTAACTAGCCTAGCGCTACTGACTAAGCCTAGTGAGCTAATGTTAAGACAAGTAAACAAGGAGACTATTAACCTACAGAACTTTTGGTTCATTGTTCATAATAAATGATATAAATTAATGAATAAAAATTTTTCACATTACACATTAGAAAATTGCACAAATAAGGCTCTGAGGAAATGTAAGAGTTGAGAATTTGACATCCTCATAGTCTAAAACATATGATGACATTACAAAATTATTTTATCCAGTGGGTAAAATTCTGTGGTAAAATATATGTTTCTGAAGTGGCTACTGGGATTTTTCAAATTAATGGCCCCGTAGGAATAATCATACCAAATTTGATGCTTGTATCCACATTTGAAAGATGATTACATTTATCTGTTGCATTATTAGATAATTCGATCATTTAATCACAGCTCAGTATGAACCTCGTGCAGTTTCATATCATCCAATGATACTGTGAGTCGCACAATAAACACAACACAAAATAAGAAGGTTGTATTTTGTGTGTCAGATGTAACAGGATGGTAGAAGCTGTTTTCATCTGTCTTCAAACTGAACCATCTCTGGACACCGGCCAGCCAATCAGAGCCCAGTCTGTAAGACGTACCTGTACGTAGCAGATACCATGTATGAAAGATCACGACAGGATCTTTGACTAGACATTTTACTGCCAATGTTGGAAAATAAACAGCACTGTGCAAACGTTATAGAGACTCTTCATCATCATCATCATCATCATCATCATCACCAGGAGGAATCTGATTGGTCGAAGAGTCACCTAGCATCAGGACGAGTCCAAATACAACCAGTCATAAAGTACCATGCAGAACTGTGAGCAGATGTACTGAGAAGAAGTGGTGCTGGTTAAAAGCCAAAGGAAGGTCGCAGCAAATACTGGTCTGATTTAGTCTGCATCCACACTGATACGTTTCCATTTTAAAACTAAAACGATCTCTGTCCACACTAACACACCTGAAAACACATATGACGTGACCATTGACGTCCACTGGGCATGTGTGAGCCGGTGTAAACAGGAAGTAGATTATCTTCTCTGCAGAAGAAGTTAAGACAGATGTAGCATTAAAATACAGAATTTAACTGAACAGCTGCTAGCAAAAACAAGAAGATCAGTAACACTTGTAATTCATTATCATGTTGTATTCACAACTGTTAGTTGAGGCTGATGAGAGCCAATCAGAAGGCGAGACACAAGTCATGTGTCATCAGTTTCAGCTCGTCCAGACTAGAACACATCCTGGAGTTTTCAAAGTAGCACGTATCAGTGTGGACGTAGCCTGAGATTTCTTCTCTTTAATCTGGATGAAGTTCACTGAGAAATAATTAAAACCCCCAACTCCTAAAACTTCTGCACAGTGCTGTGATTTTAAATGTCTTTGAAAACTGAATTTTAATTATGTTTAATAATTCATCTTTTTTTATTTTTTTATTTTATTGAATTAAACTTCTTGATGTGCTGTGTCCATTTCTTTTTTCCATCAGAGGGAGGTCCTGAGCTCTGGATCGTACCATCAGCAGATCAGTATCTGAGCTGAGCTCTGTCTTCAGCGAGCAGCTCTGACTGGATGCAGGTCAC
Organism: Seriola aureovittata; assembly: GCF_021018895.1. Taxonomy (NCBI): domain Eukaryota; kingdom Metazoa; phylum Chordata; class Actinopteri; order Carangiformes; family Carangidae; genus Seriola; species Seriola aureovittata. The sequence goes on from NC_079381.1 coordinate 2,809,299, forward strand.
ACAGCTCAGAGCTCAGACTCACATCCAGCTGTGATGCAGACGCTGCACCTCATGAATGTTTATGGACCTGCAGCCAATAACAACACAGGACATCAACACGCTGACACGTCACCTCCTCCTCATCATCAGAGGAAGGTGAAGGACACAGCACACTGGCACAGACACGTTTTCATGTCGACCACTCATTCATCCACCCGGAGCACCGACGAGGTGTTCACTGACATCAAGGTAACCAGCCTCTACCTTCACCTGTTCATGTGACTGAGTCAACACATGTCCACAGCTCCACTGACTCACATCACTTCACTCTCTGAGCAGCAGGTGACGGAGACGAGTTCAGATACTGTCAGTGAGTGAAGGTCTGAGGGGCCTGAAGTCAAATAGAAATATCATTCTCAATGTTTCAAGTATCTACGAGAGTTTTAAAGGCATCACTACACAACCTGCACTGAAGGGTCCCAGTCTGAGGGTCAGGGACCCAGGGGGTCGTGAGTTAAATCTCAGGGGTCAGGAGATGATTGAGAGGAGAAAGAAGCAGAAGAAATATATTTCTGAAACATTCTGTCAGACTTTGATCTAATCTCTGTTTTTTACTGAATTTTTTCTCATGTCACAAAAATTCTTCAAATAGTATAAATGAATCTGAGGAGAAGAATCTCTGTGGCTCCTCACACAATCTTTTTTATTCTGAGTGGTCACAACAGGTCTGGTACCACAAGTCTGGGTACTACAGGTCTGGTACCACAGGTCTAGTCCTGCAGGTATCCCTCACAGCTGCTCTTTGCCTGATGTCTGATCTATGATGGATGTTTCAGTTCTGTCTGAGACTCATGGGAGAGAGCAGATGCTGTCCACACTGGGATCTGATCCCTCCTGGTGGTTCAGGTCTGTTCTCTCTCATGATGATGAACTCAGCCAAACACCTCTGAGTCCACATCAGACCAGAGACTGAAGGAGAACGAGTGCAGCTGCAGCTGTGAGGCTGTGGAGCTGTAGCAGGTTCAATACTTTTCCTTCAGTTAGTGTAAATAATGCAAGTACACAAACACAGGTAACTATAGTAACGACGAGATGAGTGGCAGCAGCCACTGTCTGTTCTCAGGGAAGATTTCATATAAGATCAATTCTTTTTCAAGTGTTTGAGGCATCAAACAAGTGTATGTGTGTGTTTGTGTGCGTGTGTGTGTGTGTGTGTGTGTGTGTGTGTGTGTGTGTGTGTGTGTGTGGACTAAGTGCCTGTGTTAGAGGATAAATTGCACTAAACACTAAATATTTCTGATTCATGTTTGTCTCTTTGTTAATCTTTGTAAACTGTTTGGTGAGTTATGTCAGACTGACGGGGGCAGGGCTGTGTTGGTGTCTGCCACAGGTGATGACCGGTGAAATGTACCAAGTCCAGTCTGAGCCTGATCCAGAACCAGAAACACCACACAGCAGCACTCTGGGTCCTGGTTCTCCTCTGAGGCTGGACTCTGCAGCACTACACCTTTTACACCAGGTTAGCATCTAATCAGCACATTGCTACATTTCACACAATGCAGGTGTTTTACCTGCTCAGCTCACCAACCAGGAAGCGTCAGTTCATTTTACACAATATGACCTATGTGTGTGAGTGTGTGAGTGTGTGTGTGTGTGTGTGTGTGTGTGTGTGTGTGTGAAATGTAGCAATGTTAATTAAATTGTACTTGTTATGATGAATAATGGATTTCCAGTGTAGCCACAGACTGAGGGGCAACACACAGCAGCACTGAGCCTGTCTCTCCACTGACCCCCTGCACCCTCGGTACAGCAGCAGGCTGCACCTTCACTCCTTCCTCTTCCTCTGCAGGCGGTGCAGTGTGTGCTGCAGCCTCAGCTGATGCAGCTAATGTGTGTTGCTCTCAGTTCCTGCTTCAAGCTCAGGGGCCAGCAGGGGGCCCCAAACAAGCTAATTCCTCACTCCTACTTTGAATTTAAATATAAATATCATCACTAAACTTTTATTTTCTTCTTAGAATAATTTCTTCATTTGTACTTTAGATAAAAACTGAACTACTCTGAGCTCAGATTCATAAACTTCATGTGTTAGTGCTGTTAACCAACACATGTTAAAGTGGCTTCACCATGTGTCACCTGTATGACACCTGTGTGACAGTGCACTGTTATAATTAAAGAGGGGGGGGGGGGGGCTAAGTGGCTAAAGTGCAGGACCCAGCACTGAGACATGATGTAGCATCAGGCTAATGAGTGAATGACTTCTTGGCAGGTTGATGAGTCGTTACCAGCCCTTGGCAGATGAGCCACAAAGTCAAGGTAGGACACGGACCCCGGGACCATCACAGACCGCCTCCTGTGAAGGTCAGTCCTGCTCCTCGCTGTCCTGACGGCCGTCTGTCCTCTTCTCTTTGTGACACGAGAAAATCCGTCGCATCTCCTCCTCGTACCGGATGAAGTTCTCTCCGAACCGGGCCCAGGCTTTGAGCGGGACCGTGATGGTGTTTCTGTACGGCTGCCGCACCTCGCTGATTTTTAAAAAGATACCGTACCGGTTGGAGCCGACGTCGAAGTAAAACCTCTTGTTGTCCACGCGAAAGGACGCGGCCTCCGGCAGCTCGGGGCTGTCGTCGTGGTTCCTAGACCCGGCTCGGCCGCGGTCGTCGCTGTCCTCGTCGCCGTAGTCTTCGATGAGCTGCGACAGCGCGTCTCTGAACTCGATGAGCCCCTGCGCAGGCAGCACGATGGTCTGCTCGATACCCTGGCCGTAGTAGCCCATGGTGCCGTGTCCTTTACTGACAGTCTGCCGGATGCGGAGGAACCGGCCTCTCTGGTTCTCCTTCAGGTCCAGGAAGTACTTTCTGTTGTCCCTCTCGATGAACTCGCTCTTGAGGACGCGGTGGGCATGGTCGTCGGACACCGCGGATCCGGTGGGAGACAGCGCCGCGTGCTGCTCCTGCGCTCTCCTGCGGGACTCGTGCGCGCGGCCCTGGCCGTTGTTGCTGTGCTCCTCGAGCTGCGGCGGCGCGAGGCCCCCCCGCAGCCCGATCCGGGCGTAATAATCTATAAAGTCTCCCAGGCAGTAGCGAAGCGCGGGGGCCATGGACATGGACAGCGTCAGCTTGCTCTTCCTGATGTTGTCGTGGCGGCCTCTCCCGATCCACACCTCGGCGATTTTGAGGAAGCGTCCGCGGACGCTCTGCTTCACGTCCAGGTAGAAGCGTTTCTTCTGGATGTCGACGCGTTTGGAAGCTAACTCCTGGATGTCATTGCCCTGCTGCTGCTGCTGCTGCTGCTGCTGCTGTTGCTGCTGCTGCTGCGACCCGCTCTGGACGTACTGCTGGGGATATGTGGGTCTCGGTAGAGAGTCTGATGCAATCTTCCCCCTGCCTCTGTCCATCCCTCTGCAACATCCATCAGCCATCATGGTTTATGTTCCTCCAGCAGACAGACCAGGACAAAGCGATCCCCCATCCCAGTGGGCGACTCTCAGACGAATGAAGCGGGTTTATTCATGCACCCGGCAGGAGCCGCTCAGCTCAGCCCGACGCCTCGAATGACCTGAAAATGGCAGCTAGTTCTGTTCATCAGCTGATCGAGCCTCTGCGTCCCAAATAAAGGTCAAGCTCCACTATTCAGTCGTTTCCTCCGCAAACTTCACCGCCGTCCTCCATCACCTATGAGCCTTACAGCCGCCCCGTGCGCCGAGGAGCCAGGGAAGCAGCCAACCTGAAATGGGAGGAGGCGTCCAATACTACATGAACCCGATGAACCCAGTCCCCCCTCCCTCCCCGTCCTGAGAATACCTCAGTTAAAGAGACAGGCTTTACACAGGAGGAGTTGGATCCACATCATCTGCAGCTGATCCCAACATGTTTATCGATTATTGATTTGAGGAAATAATGCCAGAGAATCATCCAGTGCTCGTTTTATTCAATAAAGAATCATTCTTAAAGAGAAAATACACATTTACTTAAAAGTCTATCTCAGCAGAGACACTGCTTCATTATTAAGACTAAGTGTTCTCTTCTTCCAAGCCTCTTCTGTCTGGAAAAAACAGACTCAATGCTGCACATAATAGAAATAACTACATGATAAATCAAATATATGAGATGAATCACCAGACACTGTCAAAAGGACAAATCTGACTTAGTGACTCAAAATGTATTTGTATTATTGTCTAAATGCTCAGAGGAAAAAGCCTCTGTATCATCAGATGTTAAATTATGAGGTAAAGTGTGAAGCACAGTAACAACAGCTGACACCAACATGTTAGTTAAAAGATTTATTTTCATATTTCATATTTATTTCATTCATATGATGATCTTTTACAGTTCACTGTCGTCTGCAGATAATGAGACACATGACGTCTTCCAGGTGTTTCCAGCCACTCCACTTTCATTAACATGTCACTTATCACATGGGTCGTTAAACAAACAGCTTTTTTTTCTCCACATGACGATTGATGGTGAGTGATGTCTGTGTCACCCGATCAATCTCAGTCCCCTCTTCTGGTCTCCACCAGCTCCTCTCACAATATTCAACACATTATTATAAAGAATATTGAGTGAACCCTTCAACTGAGAGTGACTCAGGTCACAGTGATAACTACTCACAGCTGTACGTAGTGATGTCAGCAGAAATCAGAAATGTGTTGATTGTTCTCAGTGAGATTTGTTTACTGTGAATCATGGAGCTGATAGTTGTCAGGTCCATCAGAGACTAAGACCACAGCTGTTAGTGATGACAGTATATTGTGTGTGTGAACACAGAGGGAGGAGGAGGAGGCGGTGGCACCGATGCTTCCTCTGACACAGACTGTGGAAGAGGGATCATCTCTGAATGTGGTATCTAGAGATGAAACATATAAAAATTTAATATCATCATGATAGTGAGCTAAATAATCACGGTTATCAGTGTTATTGTTAAAATGTGCTGGAAATGTTCAATAAGTAAAGTCCAAATGGAAACTATAGATATAATAATCAGCAGCACTTTTAGTTTGCATTGAAACATTAAAATAATAAAAAGGGACCAGAGCACTACTGGGTTTCCCTGCTGCATATCCACTCTGTCAACAAGGGAGTAACAAATGTATTATTATTATTTTCCTGCTGTAACTTTTAACTGCGCTCAGGGATGAAAGAGTGAGCTGCAGCCCTGAAATAAGTTTGGAAAACACACAATCACCGATTGTGTGGGATCACTGATCGGCTAGCAGCTCCCTCTTTCTCCCCTGTGTCTGTGTCTTTGCTCTGTGCATGTGGTGACACTGCTCTCTGCAGTTGTGTGTGTCCTCCCTGAACAGAAAGACAGATTCCTTGGACAGTGTGAAAGGAATCAATCACCTTTTAAGAGGTTTACCTGCTCATATTAGTGTAAAGGTTGTCAGAAGGCTGAAACTGTCACTGCCCTCCTCTATGTTCTGACTGACACTAAACCATCCCACGTTGCTTGCTGCGCATGTGTCTTGGAGACTGTTGTTGTTTGATGCTACAGTACAGTGGCCATGAGAGCTCAATGCACTGCAACTTAAGAAAACCCATGCAAATAGACAAAACACAAATAAATACAGAAAAACATCTTCATCAGTTTGACAACATGAGCTGCAAATACTCACAACATAAGCAAATACACAAATGTGCTGCAAGAAACAGAGACGACAACATTAGTGTTTTCAGGGGACACTAAAAGTGATGAACCTGGGACGCACTTGCATGGATGTATTATAATACATCTAATACATATGATCCATGTGCACTTATTGTTCAATGTTTGTAACCTCACAGGTCACCAAGCATTGAACAACCAGTGCGTCCCAGCAGGTTCATCACTTTTCAGGGTTTTCAAACTGATGAAGATGTTTTATAAGTTGTTTGTGTTTTGTCTGTTTGCATGTGTTTTCTTAAGTTGCAGTGCGTTGTGCATTTTTAAGTGATTTAATGTGAAGCCGTTTCATCTCTAGTATCCGCAGTCAACACTGGGGTCAGAGCGGAGTCACCTGCTTCTATATATGATCTGATGAAGCAGTGGATTCATCTTTAAACTGAACATTAGTCATATGACTGTTCTGTTTCCTTCAGTTAAGTTTTTTATTTGAACATGCGCCGTCATCATTACCTGTACATGTCAGTGTGAACTTGTGTTACATTCATGTGCAGTGCATATACTGAAGCTGAAAACATACTGTGTGTACGTTAATGTCAATGTAACATCTATGCAGAGGTGAGACTCCTCCACCAGAGGGTGCTGCAGCACAGACAGAGGCTGCCTGCTGCAGCAACTGGCACTCCTCAGTCTGAGCTTCACCTGTGTCACGATCAGAGCGTCCACATACACTTGTCACGTATGATTGACCATCATTGTCGATAAAGATATGTAAATGTTCATGTGAATGCAATGCAAACTATTGGTCCAAGCTCCTATTCACATTGTATTTACAGAGTCTCCCAGAGCTTCCTTGACTATGTATATGTAGAAGAGGTCTTCTTCAGAAGCTTGAAATGCACATTAACAAAGGCACAGAAGCATTGACACAGGTGACCCAGGATCAGGTCCATCTGTGGTCTTACTGTGGCCTGTAGCCACCAAGCTGAGGCATGTAGCTGGAGACTGGTGCTGCTGGCAGCCAGTCAGCTGACTGCTCATCTGTAGGTGCCATCTGCTCAGAGTCCTCCTCCAGGGAGCAGAAGTCCAGAGGCTCCAGCATCTCCTGCTGCTCCGCCTCTAGCTGGTTGGTGCTGTCTTCGTTCCCTGCGGCGTGTGTGAAGCAGGACTGTCGGGGGTAACGCTCCTGCACCAGCATGTCTGGGTTCTCCTCAGAGTCCAGCAGGGGCTGCGTGGACTCGGACCGGGAGAAAATGCCCTGCTGGGGTTGGGAGCTTGGGGTCTGACCTTTGTAGCCACTGAAGGCCACCACGGAGGAGTACTGGACGGTGCTGGCTGTGGTGTCGGCCATGTCGCCGCCCTCGTCGCTGTCGGACACACTCTGGCGAGGCGAGGACATGCAGGAGGAGCCGCCAATCCCGCTGCTGTGCTCTTCAGACATATACTTGTCCTTCTTCAGAGGAAGACTGGTCTTATCCTCCTCAAACACACACTTTGCATCACACACATCCACATCGAGCACACTGATGCCTGACAGACAGTTCTCCTTTGGTGTCTCTGCCTGCAGAGGACGACAAAGAGAAACACTGAGTTATAATCAGGCTAAAAACTGACTGTTATTACCCACAGATAAACATGTGACAGTCAGTGTTAATGACAAATTTCAACTGTCTGACACTCCAGTTCTATTTCAGTCTACCTACAGCAATCTGCTGTGATTTTCAGAATAAATGAATTAATTCATAACCCATAAGAACAGAAACTCAGTCTGTAAATGTACATGATGATAGTATGGTCTCTCTCTGGGAATAAGCATGCTTTCAGGTGGACCCTAAATTCTGCAGGAGGTTTCCAGCAGCCTGTGAAGGGTGTAGCAGGGAAGGTGCCTGAGGAAATCAGACTGGCTGAGTCTGTGACCTTCTTAAAACATCATGTTATCAAAGCCTGAGTTTATTTAGTTTGTCTTTTTATTCCATCTTACACTGGAACTGGTTTTATCTTTTTATTGCAGTGCGATGGCAACGTGTTTGGACTCTGCTTCATCCAGGCAAACCTCTGCAGGTTCTATGGATACAGTGTGTAGGTAAACTGCTTGGTAAACCCTGTGTGTCAGTGCACAGGAAGTCCTTACTTTTGAAGGATAATCAGGAGACCAGTTTCCAATGGTGCTCTCTCCAGGGTTCGGTATCTGAGGCCAGAAGTTCCTCTTGATCCTGTAAGACAGAAAACAGTCAGTGGTGGTCACACATCAGCTGCGGCACTGTGGATACCACTACACTCACTATTAACATGCTGTCATTCACAGCGTGTCTGAGTTATGGGCTTGGTGAGCTGTGGTGTACAGTTCAAACTGTTTCTGAGGTAAACCTGAAAAACTGCACTCCAGGGATGGGACCCTCCGGTGCAGCTTCACAACAACAACAACAACAACAACAACAACAACAACAATAACATGTTCAGGTGTTTCAGTGGAACTTACACATCTTTTTTGTAGAAACAAAGCAGCATCGTCATGACAAAGACAAACAGAAAGCCAAGGCTGACGCCCACCACGATGAGCTCGATCACTCCGTCCTCTGAGGGACAAACAGAGAGGATGACATCAGAGCCAGTCAACATCTGTGAACAGACTTCACCTGCACAGCTCCCACCCCTCATCACCCCACATCACACCTGCAGATATCATCTATGATACTTGAGAATTATGTTTGACTGTTGATCTGTGTTTCTGAGGAACACTGTAGTTAGAGCAAACACACAGGAGGAAATCTACTGTACAAAAGATCAGGGACACAAACTTTGAGTGTTTCTACTTCATGTGGTCTTTACACTGACCTCAGCCACAGTTCATGTGCAGCTGAATCAGATCTAATGGTGTTTTTTAAAGACAGGTTTGGTGCCAGTTTGGAAAACATGTGGAAACTACACCTTCATATTAGCTCCACCTGATCCTGATCCCGTCACTCCGACGCATCCCGTTTACACCAGTACCAACAAATCCACTAATATATAACATTATGACTTTTGCTCTCCAGACATTATGAATATGTGTGTTTGGAAAATTAGAACCTGAGTCCGAGACATGTCTGAACGTAGGAAAGGTCACACTCACCGTACTTGGGAGTGGTGAATGCGTGACAGATGCCTGTGGCTGAGCCTGCGATGGTTGAGGCCATGACGCACATTTCATACCTGGTGTTTCCTGACAGTGAGGTCAGAGTGTATGAGGTGGTGTTACCCGGAACTAACACACCTGTAAAACACACGTCAGCAGTTAGGACACGGTCAATAAAACCTTCAGATCTAACAGGAACCATGTGACGGGTACACACTGTTTTTCTCTGTGACACTGGAGTAGAAGATTGTGTAGTTGGTGATGAAGCCTCGTCGGCTGTGTGGGGGAATCTCCGTCCACGTTACCTCAGCGTGGTTACGTCCCGGTTTACCGTTCAATTCCAATACAGGACCTTCCAGAGGAGCTGCAAGAACAACAGCATTGGACATGTCAATCATACAACTGAACCTCATCTTAAGTCACATATACACTGACTTTAAGATCAGTCAATGACATCATATCCTCTTTGTTCATGTGTCAGTGTTGTGACTGTCTGGATCACAACACCGTGAGATAAACTTTTTACATCTTGGTTTTTAACTCGGATAAAGGATCTTCGTCATCAGAAGTCTGGATCTTAAGTTATCAGAGAAACAAGCTGAGTAAACATCAGCAGCAGCAGCTCAGCTCCTGTCCACTCTGACACCTCCTGTTTCTGCTGAACAGTCAGAGAGTCTCTGATTTTTAACATGAAACTTTTATTTTCATCAGCTGGTCTGTTTGTTCTGGAGAAGAGGAGACCTCTGCTAAAAACCTCCTGAACAACACTGAATGAATATTAACAGGGAGAAGATTCTGATGATCCCACAACATCACTTAACTCCGTCTCATTGTTTTGATTGAGAGCCCTCTAGAGGCAGAAGTTCCAGATTGTGTGTCAAATTTCAAACACATATTTTCAATTACATTATTTAGATTTATTTTTCTTTCATGACTGAATCAGTCATTTTTCATGGTGACATGAATTAAAAGTCAACAGAAAGAGCTGCTGGTTATAAACATAATCTAATCCTGAGCTGTTTTTAATATTTACAACCACATACAGTGATTTCCCCACCAACAGTGAGTGTAGTCTTACCTCCCTGCTCCAGAAAGGCCTCGACCCTCGCTGCCTTCCCAGGCAATCGGTTGTAGATTGGATACACAGACACGGTGTAGCAAACAAACTTCTCAAGGTGTCCTAGATTCAACATCGAGACCACAGATGAAATTATATGTCTGAATAAAATCTGTACAAGTTGAGGGTACGTGAAGTGGTACTCCACCCAAATCCAAAATCTCAGTATGACACCCTGTAGACTTGAAGGAGGCTGAAGTCTTTCATGGAGAACAGCTGCATCCAGTTTGAATTCAGTTTTCACAGAGTTAATAATAATAAAAATGTAGAGCTGAGTCTGCAGCAGCACGTTACTGCCACGATGACAGGAAATAGATTTTCTCAGTTTTTTTTAACGAGAAACGTTTCTTCTAACAAGAACCTTTACACTTTTCAACAAGATATTTATCATGTCATTTCTTCATTATTACTTCACAACACATAATACTGTTCTCTCATTACGAACACATCATCAAACTTTATCAGTGTTTCACTCGATCAGCATCAGCTAGAAGTGATGATTTAACAGCGTTTCATCCTTCATCACTCAGTCTGTGAAGTCTCAGTTGTGTTGATTACACTTTAATTACAAATTCTGTTACTTTACATAAGAACTGACCATTTACCAAACCCTCCTGCTGTGTTATAGCAATTTGAATATGCTGTATTTCACCCACTGATCCATGTGGCTGTGATTCTATCAGTTTCCATGAGTATGAAAATCTATAACACACTCTTCAGCTTGGTCATGTGTCTAACATAATGAGCATCACATCTGGACTAGTCACTGGTACTGTGAGGTGATGCAGAACAGACCTGATGTTGACTGTGATGGATCAACAACAGTGGAAAAAATATATTCAACAACAATGAAGTCTACAGACAACGTGTGAAAGCAGACGACAATCCATGTAGTTACAGCAGACATTAAACCTGCAGACACACTGGTGTGGTTCTGCAAGCTGCAGTTTACCACATCACCACTAGGGCGCCCTGTACCATGACTGCAGTGAAAACATTCAGGGCCTGGACCATTATCAACATGCACACACACACACACGCATGCAAGCATGCACTACAGGTGTAAACGTGTATAGCAGTGTGTATCACTGTTGTATTTCTGCAGTTCTAGTAGCTACTCTGAACATGTGACTCACTCAGGTTCAGACTTTGTCTTTCATATTTAGGTGAGTGTCTGGAACACACCACGCGCACTGATGGATCATAATCAAAGGTTTGAAGTTTTCTACAGTGTTCAGACTGAAATCCACAACACCTGCTTATTTTGATGATCTCCTGTCAGTATACAAACCTCAGCTGAACACATAATTTTATACATCTACAGGGTCAGAGTGGTTCATTTTCAATGAGGACAGATTTTATATGACACTTTGAACTGACAGACTCACCTTTAATGGCAGTGAGTCTGGTACTCCTGTTCTCCCTCTGCCAGTCCACCTGATCTCCAGTGATCCACTCCACCACGTATTCTGACACAGCTGATCGGTTTGGGGGTGTCCATTCAAGCCACAGCTGTCCCCCATTGGACCACACCCTCAGCCCTTCCACCGGGGGACGTTCTGTAACACACACACACACACACACAGACACACACACCAACATTATTGATGGAAAGTCTTCACAGTTTTTGTTGGGACTGTGTTTCCTGTTCAGATCAGTCAAAGGTATCACACACATTCATGTGATGGGTTCACACTTGTTAAGACATTAAATACAGTGGTTATCAAACACATGTGAAAACAAACATTACCATCAGTGGTTTGTCAGAAGCACATAATGTGTGGTAAACAGGCCTTTATTTAAAAGACCCGTCTCACAACGGACATTCAGACCTAAACCAGTGTAGAACTACATGAATTTGTATGTATGTGAGTATGTATGTATCTATCTAGCTCTCTCTCTCAGGTACATGATGAGGAACACTCAGCAGCTCAGCTCAGGTAACTACACCTGAGAGGAACATGTGGATATGGAACATCTATCATTATATTATTTATATTGAGAGGTAGATTTTGTCCACTTGAAGACATCTCACTCTGGTGTGTTCACATGCACACACCTGTCTCAGCTTGGTTCTGGTCTTGTCCAACAGTTAATAACAGTAATATGAGGCTGATCTGTGGCTCATATTAACTTTATCATGATGGTTCACTGGTTATCACATTCAATATCACTATCAATCATTTCCAGATCTATCTGCCTGTGATGATACACTCTGACCACCAGGTATCACTATGCACGTTCACATGTTAAAGATGAGTGACCTGTATGAAGCTGTGTCTGACCTTTAACATGGAGCTCTTGATGATGATGATGATGATGTCATGTTTTGAGCTACATCGTCATCACTATGTTTCTCAATGGTTTCTACCATCCACTACTTCCTGTGGAGATGTTTTTAAGTAAATGATGACAGGCAGATCACTACTCTAAATTCTGTCTGAAACACTCTCATCAGAACCATGAACCTTCACCGAACAACTTCCTCCTGATTTTGAATCTTAATCATCCTCCAAAAAACTTTTAATGAGATTCTTCTAAACAGCGACTCTGACTCGTGTTTCATGTCATGTCCTTCACAGTGAACAGAGCTGCCTATAGCGAGTGTGTTCATGTCCAAATCAGTAATTAAAGCACAATGTGCTGCCTTATGATGCCTTGATTCATATTACAGGTTGTGCTAACCTGCGAAAATATCTTAACACAACAGCTTCCACAGAATCCTGTCTACTAATGCTAATGCTAACCCTGAGTTATCAGTGGAGTGATCAGTGACAGGGCCTGCACTGCACAGGGAGGTGAACATACAAGATTATTAGCTGTGTGTTTCAACAACACGTCACACTGTAATACACAGAACACATGGAGGCACACGTCAGTCGAACTACCTAGTTGGAATACCCCGATGGTTCAGGGATTAACTGTGTCCTCAGTTCCATACATTGACAGCTTCTCTGTCTCCAGTCATCACTCTGTGGTCCACTTGATAATTAAAGCAAAATACCCGGAAATCATGTAAACATAACACCTGGACTATGTCGCTCAGTTGAAGGACCAACTAATTTGAAGAACTGAGAATAATACCTGCAGCTGTTCAGATCATATACTGCGGCTTGTAGCCCAATGTTACCATGGGGACCTACCAAGTGCTCGTTCAGGGATGATTAATGATGCTGGAGCAGACTTCCCCGCAGAATTGACGGCGATGACATCCACTATGATGGACTTCCTGACAGCCAGGTAAATTTCTTTAAGGAAAGTGATATTCGCCCGGGTAGAGCTGCAGTCTTCCTCTGACTTGTTGACGGGAATCCTCTCCCACTCCAAACTTCCATTCATGACTTTTTCCCAATGGCTTCGGATCTTCATGTCAAACCTGATTATCCTTCCATTGGCGGTCACAGGATCCTGTCAGGACAGAGTCACATGCTGAAGGTTACCCGTCAGCATCAGCATCAAAAAGTTCTGCTGACAATAATCACCGGTTAGACTGAAGCTGCTCTCAGTCTCATTACACTGCTGACAACTTTAACTACATTTCTCTGTATACGTTCAGATTATATACAGTATATATATCGTTTTTCTTTCTTCTGTAAATACCAATAAAAAAATTAAAAGCTGCTTTAAAAGAATCAGGCTGGTCTTTCCTTTGTCCTTCAAATTAAAAGCACATTTAACAGTGAGTGGAGTTTATACTGAAACACTGTTCAGCTCTGACAGTAGAGTCCTGCTCAGGCTCCGGTTTCTGTGTGGTCTGGGCAGTTAGAAGTCTCTAGTTTTCATGATTTTGATGTTTTGTTTTTAAATACAAAAAGCCACATAAATAATAGTATTGTTTTAATAATAGTAATAACTGTTATCTATTAATTAATTCATTAATTATATTGATAATAATATTAATAATATTACTGTTTGTATTTACTTATTTCATATATAAATGGGCTAACCTTCTGAATTACTTTAAGTGGGCGAGCATTAAGTAACATTGAGTCTGATCACATTTATGTCACTGCATGTCACAGTGGATGACGATATGTTGATATTTGATATTTAGCTCCTCATTTACTTAATATTCACATATCTGTACTGCATGAGCAGCTCTGCAAACACAAATTCTGATGGAATAAATGAGACTGATAAATAATAAATAATATCTAATATTTACTTAATATTAGTGTTATTAGGTGTAACAGTGTTTGTGTCATGTGGGTATTTACCTTACACAGAAACTGCACTCGTCGTTCACCGATGCTGCCCTCCTCAGAAATGACCCCCCATAAATCTGGTTTACTTGTTGGTCCTGAGTCGAAGAAGAGGAAAAAGACAAACAAAGCTTTTATAATACCACATCATCTCACTGTATCCTCTACATCTATGGGTCAACGTATGGGTTAATGTTTCTGTCAGTGTGTTGGGACCAAACAATGAGGCTAAAAACTAAGATGTGCTCTTCAACCTGCACACAGTGGTTTCCTTTAACAGGGATCAGACCACATTCTGTTTAGATACTGAAACACCTGCAGACAGGTGTGAAGAAATGAGGATTCATACTGCATCTGTCAGGTGTAACAAACTAATGAGTTCAACATCCTTCAAGTCTTTCAACTTTCTGTGAAAACTAGTTGTATGTAGCGGTCAGTTATGTTTATGTAGTAAACATGGTCTGAACAGACAGTCATACTCACGGCCTTCTGGTGTCCTCTTGACAGCGTGGTGACTCCACTCACTCCAGTGACCGTATCCTTCTTTAGAATTTTTACAGCGAACCTGAGTGACATATATCGTGTCTGGCTGAAGATACTGGATCCTGAAGGATTGTATGTCCTTGGCTGTCTCCCCAAGAGGTACCTGAAGGACAATAAAGACATGTTTTATTGATTTTGTCAGCTGACCAAACATCCACAGACACACAACAACAAAAACAATAGCTGTGTCCCAATTCAGGAGCCGTGTCCTTCGGAGGCTGCATTCGAAGACTTATTGCGTCACAGCGGCGCGACTAGACTGTTTCATTTCAAAAGGCTCCTTCAAATGCGGCCTTCTTTTCCTGGGCAATGAAGGATGCAACGGTTGGATCCTGTGCTGCCAAACCTATCCCAAGAGTCATTGCACACCACTAATGAAACCGACAGAGAGCCTGAGGATTACATTGTTAAATGTAAGTATTGGATTTGGATACAACAAAGATTTTGTGAAAAATAGCTACGTGTTGCCGAGGGCCACACCTTCGTAGACCGCGTGCTCTGAAGGATGCAGCCCCAGAATTGGGACATAGCTAATATTTCCCTGAGACATAAAGACAAACACTGACATTCAAGTTGTAATTCTTAGAATTATACAGGCCCCATATTTAGATGTATGTGACCGTTTTAACCACTGGAGGCAGTAAACACACCATGAGCAGATACTCTATCACAAAGGAAAAAGAAGAACTGCTGTTTCTCAGGCACTGAATGAACTAAAGACTCCTTCACACTGTGAGATTTCTTCTTAGGTTTACTACAGGCCACTGTGTGACATGGATATGATATACATGGCTACGACACCAGGTTTTATGTATGTAGAGTCTATGATGATGAAGTTATGTGATGCCTTTCATTTATCCATCTGTGTTCAACATTCATCTTTCACTTACTCTTTATTTACAGAACACTAGACTGAAATGTGAATAAATGACAATATTATTGACCAGCCTGTCTGTCTCTATCGTTCATCAGAAACCTGAGTGTGACAGTGTGACCCACCTGCTCACCTGCACTTCAATCAATAACCTTCTCTGGTGCATTCAAGTGGTGAACAGTTTCAGTTTCAGTGTGACATAGTTCAAATCTTAAGGAGTCAGTGTTTAGTCCAATACCAGTTATGTATAGTAATGCATATTACATAGAAATGTTTAGGGAAATCAACATTTTTGTGAATCATACTCACATAGGTCCAGCTTTGAGATCCATTTTTACAGAACCTGATCTGATACATTAGTGTCACATATTCTTTAACAATAGGATGAGTCCAGTTTATAAGAAGGGAGGTGGAAAAAGTCGGCTCTGAGATGGCTCTGACGTCTCCTGGAGGGTTGGTCTTCACTACAAAGACACAACACACAGTCAACAACATGAGAGACGGTGATCGTGATCATCATCATCATCATCATCAGTCACATTTCAGCAGAGCCAGCACTGTTAATACAGTGAATACATGTGTTGGAGATCAGAGCTTGTAAACATAAAGGAAACATAAAGGAAACCTAATGATGTTACAGTACAACAGTGAACTCACCAACATATCCAGATTCTCTCTTCAGGTGCTCAGTCTCCACTGTTCCCAGCTTGTTTTTAGCCTCCACCCAGATCTCCATCTCCATGAAGTGAGGGAACACACTCATAGAGATTTTGGCGCTGTTTTCTTTTGTTGTGACGTTGTAGGAGGCAACGCTGCTGACATAGGATTTAACACCATTAGAGGAACACAACAGTCAGACCTACACTGGAGTCAGACCTACACTACAATATAGGGATGGAAATTGATAACATTTTATTGATACCAATGCCATTATCGATTCTGATAAATCAATCCAATTCTTTATCGATTCCCTTATCAATTCCTGTGGATTTTCTGTGTGGAAAAAAGTAGGCCTATACACAGTATCATTTCAGTATCAGCAACACAAACTTTATCATGAGTCTCTGAACACTGAACAAGATAGATAACTGCTCTGTAGTTGCTCACTCCCTCGATGAGCAGGTGCTGTCTGCCTTGTATTCCACCAATCAAGATCGTGCCATCTCAAACATTAAATTACAGCAATAAAACTCTTTTATCAATATTCTTCCAGCTACTTTAAAAACCAGTTTGATTTGATTTCATCAGGCTGATAATGAAGCACAAACATTAATAATCATCTGGTGGTGTACTCACGAGAGGACTCTGAAGTACAGAGTGTATTCTGTAGGAACATATGAGGTCTGACGTCCCACTGCATCCCAGTGACAGGTGACAGTTGAAGAGATGTGCTTCTTCTCCTGCAGAGCTACACAGGTGAGGTTCTCAGGCTTCTCTGGACGATCTGACAGAGGAGGAAGAACACAATTACATTTTTTTTAAGTTATTTTTTTGGGGCTTTTTGTGCCTTTAATGGACAGGACAGTAGAGAGACAGAGGGACGGGGAATGACATGCAACAAAGGGCCGTCCGATGCGGGAGTCGACCGGGACCTGCTGCAGCGAGGACTGTAGCCTCTATATATGGGGCATCTGCTTAACTCACTGCGCCACACGACACCCTAACACAACAACACAGTGTGGCCTTTACTTTTACAGACATTCCTGTTTGAATATCTGAAAGACAAATACTGTCACTGTCCTTTCTAATAGACTGTTTGTAGTAAAATGATCATTACTAACACAAATACATGCTTAACCTGTGAACATCAGAAAACAGCCACTAAACCTCCTTTATCTCAGCCACCAGTATTAAATAAAAAATGAAAAAATAAAAATTCTTACAGCCTGTGGTGAGTATAATCCCGTGCATAAATCTGCCTTCGTTCAGGATAACATTGGCGGACACCTTCTTACAGAGGCAGTACAACCATTCTTGTCGTTCACTGGTGACAGTGAAGGTGACGCTCAGAGCTGAGCTGTTGACCTTCGTGTAGTGATCTCTGGGTATAGTGGTTTTAGACAGGTTCCAGTAGAGGTCATCCGCTGTAATTTCAGCTGTGTTGATGATCATGCATGTAGCCGTGAAGGTGGTCCCGATCTCCAGCACCGGAGACTGGGGGGCTATCACCAAATGGTTGTTATTACCTGAAAAGCAACACAACAACAGACACTGTCACTAAGTCACAATCACACACTCATCAGCAACAACAGTGTTTAACAGCAGCATTAAAGAGGCAGGAGACCACCTAGTGGCTTAACCTGGTACTACAACAAAACCAAAGTCAACTGTTTGACTGATGGGATGCATTCACTGAATCTCAGCAGAATGGGAAGAATGGAACAACTCCCGTTATTCCAACATGGTGGTTATCCCTTGTGCTAAGCTAACCCTGTGGTCTCAGCAGATAAACTGCCTCAATGAGCTGCTGTGTTGTGACATGTATCTGTAGCAGTTCATTACCAGGTGTGATCAGACACACTGTGTATACACACTGAGCTGACTAGATTATATTTTAGTTTGATGTGGTGCATTGGTCCTATAGTCTGTGTCCTGTCCCTCCAAGATTACAGACACCAAAACACGAAATGCTGCTCAGCACCAGAGGTGCACCATCAGGGAAACCAGGCAAATGTTAAGGGAAAAACAGGGCCTCAATGACCCCCTCATACTGGTTTATTGTTGTCATTTTTCAATGACAACTACAAAACCCCCTTAAAGAGCACTACATAGTGCACATCAGCTGCCCCAAAACCCTCTCAGTGGGGCCCCTGATGATGTGTGTGTCTCCCTTCGGTAGACTAAGACCCGCTCAGGTAAATATTGCATCAGCCCACCTTATTTCACTCTTTTCAAACAAACAAATTTTTGAGCTGCGTGCGCTGCAGTAACTGATTGAGATTAGTATCACCTGCTTTGCACTGTGTGGCATTATCATTGTCTGAAAAAGTTGAAAAAGTAAGGAGCTCATTTATACAATGTTTGCTAAGGACCAAGCTACACCAAGTACAAGCTACTGCTAGCTTGTGAGAATTGACTCTACCACAGCAAAAGCCAGGAGTGGCCACTGGTTTCAGGTCATTACACCTATGAACAGGTGGGGGTAATGATGCACCAAGAAAACCTGAAAAGACAAAAGCTTCCACTCAGGAAACATCGATGTTAACAATTCAAAATATTGAAAAAATAATCAGCTTTGAAATGTTTTATGAGGAAGGAAATTCAACACATCCGTTAGGCCCCAAGAGTACACAGAATGTCTGTAACCCCTAATGTAAACAGAACAGTCTGTTTTTCCTAGGTACCTTAAGGCAGCATGCAGGGTAAAACTGTCTTGAACTGTGTGAATGGTACTGTGTCCATCCCAGGGCAGCAACACATGACATTTAATATCCAGACAGCAATATAGACAACTCTGAGGTTACATAAGTCTGATGTTAATGTATCCATTGAATGATAATACTCTATAGACTGCTGTGGGGATGAGTCCTAAAACCTGGAAATAGGTTAGTTAACATTTGTGCACCTCCAGTTCCCTCCTAAGTAAGATTGTTGAAATAAGGTCTGTGGTTAACACAAGCTTACGTTTTATTCTACGACATAAAATTCGTCAGTAAATACCTCAAACCTGATTTCTTTAAGCTTTTACGTCTCTTAAAAAAGGCCGTATGCTAACAAGTGTCTAAATGAGACTACATAGGTTGTCGGGGAAGTTAAACGTCATTGCAGCAAACTCCAAAACTGATCTACTCACCAGCAGAAGTGGAGGACTTGAGTCACAAATTTAAGGACTTGAGACTTGCTTCACTAACACTGATAAAAGACTGGACTTGACTTTGACTTGGTTTCATGACTTGAGACAGATGACTCAAAAGGACTTGACTACTATTAGATTCATGAGGTTTAAACAGCTGCAACAGTGTACAGTAATGCTGAAAGTAGAACTAAACTTTCCATCACTTCTGCCTCACAGATTTAAATGTGTGAACTGGACCTGATCATCAGGGTTTAGTATAACTTGACTTGACTCTCACCATAGTAACTTGGGACTTGAAGGTTAATCCACCTTTACAGTCTTGTTGTGTTGTGTTTAACGCTGTCAGAGGAATGGCTTTTGTAGAAGAGGTCAGGGCTAAATCAAACTACAAGCTGAGCTGAGGTGTAGTTGGTTTATAACCTAACATTAGCTTTTTACTTCTGGTGATAGGTTTTTGGCTTCAAACATTACAAGGTGGTGTTGCTGGCTGTCACATAACTTTTGTCTGAAGTAATCCAAAAGCCAATGGAATTTTAACATGAGGGAACCAAGGTGATGCTAACCTCAGGGTTAGACTACAATAATATGTAATCGCTGCAGCTCTGTATTAGGGGTTAAAATGTAAAATGGTACTGACCACCTGTGGTAGGTACAGCAGAGACAAGGCAAGCTAACCCCAGCAGCTGGAGCACTCTCGCAGACACCATGATGACGACTAGCTGTTAAGAGGAGACAGAGGTTAGATCAGCTCTGTCTAAAACATCACATCCTTATTAACTTGAACGTTAGTCTCATCGAGGCGTAACGGTAAGAATAGCTTAGTAATACTTCTGTAATATGAGGGTTCATTGCAGTGTTA
Source organism: Seriola aureovittata (assembly GCF_021018895.1). Classification (NCBI taxonomy): domain Eukaryota; kingdom Metazoa; phylum Chordata; class Actinopteri; order Carangiformes; family Carangidae; genus Seriola; species Seriola aureovittata. The sequence goes on from NC_079381.1 coordinate 2,829,385, forward strand.
GCTAACAGCGGCTACCGTACATTCTAAGTAAGCACATACCAACAGTTGATGGTAGCTTTATGCTAACAATATACACAGTTATCAGTGTTGCGAATTAAATATTTAGCACTGGGAGCTAACACTGTCATCCACGCTAACGCCATATTGTTTCCGCAGTTAAAAGCGAGAGGTTGTTACTCACCTAACTGACGTCAGTTATGGTCCCTGAATAATCTTTGCTAGATCGATACCATGTCTCTTTATGGCTGAGACCAACAATGGCCGAAACAAGTTAAAATAATTTAAGATATTATTAGTGTCACGTCCGTGTACTTCTCCGGTAGGACCTCCCACTTCCCGTCAGGGGAAACTGGTTTCACAACATTTTGCGGCGCTGCCCCAGACGGACTCGACCTCACAGTGAACGGATGGCACGACGTCGTTTCTGAGGACAGTCTGCTCTGACGCTGGTAGTTTAGGAATCTGGTTAAATTCTCAGTGAAGACATACTGTTTGGTGATTGGTTAGAGGAACTGTCGGTCAAACACTTTTACTCAATCAGAGAGCTCTGATTTTACTGCTCCGGTTCTGCGTATCATTCACTGTTGTTTTCCAGTATGTCTCCGCCCCTCGTGCTCACATGAATTCACAAGCTTGCAAAGGACCTTGACCAGCTTGGCTCTGAGCTTCCAGGTAAATACTGTTAATGATACTCCAATAAATAGTTGTAGAAAAAGAAGACCAATGACCAGTGATCTAAATTTATTATTTATTTTAATTTCTATTTTATTTATTTCATTTATGTCCCTATATGAACAGTTGTTCATACTGTTAATAATACTCCAATAAAGAGTTGTTGGAAAAAAAAAGACAGATGGTACTTTTATCTTAATTTATTTTTTATTTTATTTTCTATTTCATTTATTTCATTAATGCCCCTGGAATGAACAGTTATGTGTAAATATAGTCTTAATAATACTCCAACAAAGAGTTACTGAAAATAGAAAAAAGCAGATATAAGTTGGATTATTATACAAGACAAGACCACAGAAATCAGGGGCGGACTGAATAAATACTCATGTGACTCCATCCCAGGCCACCCAGTTCACAAACCACCAGAGCCCTGAATCTGTAGGCTGACCCTGTTTATTGGTGTAACAAGTACCATCAAAAACATTGATACACCTGAGTCACCTGAAGTCATCACCTGTGAGCTCAGAGCAGTTTGTGTGTAATGATTTCATCTTCACTTTGTTTCCTTAACACTATAAAATCTCATAATAATGAATTATATTCATAGACTTTTATTGTTAACCAGGTGTCATTCAATCAGTTTGTCATATTGCAGAAACTTCCTAATTAGGGTTATACATTCTTAATTAGGGAAAAGCCATCACAAATGAATAGTTCTTAACCAAACTTAAGACAGGAGAAGTGTTTTACACAAACTATCAAACATCTCAACATCTTAAATAAACTCTCCTAACTGTAGGACTGCAGACGAGAGAATATTTCAATCAAGGGCAGAAATCACACTGTGTCTTTTCATTCAAGATCATTTTCAGATCAGTCCTCGTCAGCTAACGTGTTAAGGATTGTTGCTAGGGAGTAGAGTTACTGTGACTGAGTGAATGAGGTTCAGTCAAGATCATATTTTTCTGACAATATCCCGTCATCTCGGGATAACCAGCTTCCTTATCTTGAGACAACGGGTTAAAAAAAATATTTTCGAGTATGGCCTTTCTCAGCTTCTGTAACAGAACATGTGGCCTGACTTTCACCTTCATCCAAGTCACTGCTCTTTTTTTGGGGGGGCTTTTTGTGCCTTTAATGGACAGGATAGTAGAGAGAGACAGGAAATGGGGAGGCAGAGAGAGGGGGAATGACGTGCCGTAAAGGGCCGTCCGATGCGGGATTCGAACCGGGGCTCAACCCACTGCGCCATTCGACCTCGTGTCTTCTCAGAACTAAAGTACAACACACTGTACTTCACACACTTCCTGTGTCCTTGTGTAACACAGATGAGTGTTGTCATGTTGACCAAAGTGTTTGGGAGTAACAGTGAGCAGTGTCCAGATTTGCACAATAAATGGTCAAGAGAGAAAGAACCACAGCTCGTTAGCACGCAGGTCTAACTGACGGTGAACTAACAAGTCAAAGATGAGCTGTGCTGGCGTGAAACAAGATGTCGGTCTAACTAACTGAACCAAGTTAACTTGGTTAATGTTTATCTGAGGTCTGAGCTCTCTCTGTTTTTTCTTATTTCCAGCGAAGATCAGTGAAGTAACAGGTTGAATAAGAGATGAGGCAGAATCAGTAACTTCTTTCAAATCACTCCTAAAAATCATTTTTATAGAGTTGCTTTTATAGGATGTTGTCTTTTTATCATATCCATATCACCCTTTTATTGCTTTTATCGTGTTTGCAGGTGTGTGTGTGTTTTCTATCAAGCTGCTTCATCTAATTGTCCTTATTTATATTGATGCATATTGTTTGCGCTCCTTTTGTAACTTATTTCTGCCTTGTTTTTGACTTTCATTGCTTATTAAATGAAGTTATTATTATTATTACATATGGACGAGCTGCTACTTCCTCATCATCAGTAGGTGACACCCTCTGTAATCATCATCCTTACCTCTTCATCACGCCAGACTGGGATTCATTCACACTTCTCTCATTTATCCAAACACATTCACTCAGTTTAATTCAGTGAGCTCACACTAACGACCCTGTGTCTGTAATAAATAGAAAAACTATAATCATGAATCAATAATTTACACAGCTGCATTCAGACGAATCAATACTGCGGTATTGATTCGTCTGAATGCAGCTGTGTAAATAGAATGCCAGAATGCCAGGGTAAACTAATGCCAGGAAGTTAACAGTGTAAAGATGAAGCCACATGTTGTGTTTGCTCCAGACTCGGTGAGTATATGAACAACTGGAAAAACATCAGCACAGACATGTTGGAATTATGATGTTTATTGATTCAGGAATGCAATTGTTTTTTTTTGTTTTTTTACAGTATATGAAGCTTTAATTCAATGTTAGATGTGTTTCAGCTCCCAGCACCTCATTCATCTGTTAACATGGAAAATCGGATTCCTACTGTTTTGTTCTGGTCATTGAATTGAATTAATAATCTGAGGATGACTTTTTAATTCACTGAGGTGTCACAGTATAAACCTAAAGATGACTTTAAATCATGTAGACAATATGAAAGTGGTTCATTCTACTATTAATAGACCTATTTCAATAATAAAAATAAAATTTAATCATTTAAACATAAGTGTGATCTGATCTGACAGAGGTGGTCAGGTGTGACCTGGTGGTAAACAGGTCTCCTCAGGATTCATTCTCAGGTTTCTATCATGGGTGAGAAACTAATGTCTGATTTTCTTTGGTTCTACTTTATCATTCAGTGAAAACCTGTAAAAACAAATGTTTCCGCTGCAGACTAGAAACAGGAGCTTGTGTGCAGTAGTATAGCTCTCATATGAGTTTCACTTCCTCATCGTGACTGCCGCTGCCAACATATTTAAAGAATGACTGTGTGAGGGTGTGGGCTGTAGCAGAGCAGGGTTGTGGTTCAGAGGAAACTGATGTCCCACCGCTCGGTCCGGCACCGGCTCTAACACAACAGTTACGGCTCGTCCACGTTGAATTTTCAGGTGAATTCAGTTGTAAAACCACTCGAGACTGTGAGACTTCATCATTCATGTTGTAGTTATTGTGTAACAATGAGAGTCCAGAGAAAGGCTTCATCATGTTTGGTCAAACAAGTGAAACCATCTGTCTTCACACAGATGTGACTGTCTAACCACAGGCTCTTCGTGGGTGAGGAAGTTTGGTGATGATAGGATGAACTACACTCAGTCTGCTACAGTTCCTACTGCACACACAGGAACTGTCAGTTTGCAGCAGAAACTTTATTTTACTCTATTTTTTGTTAGATTAAGATTGAGCTGAGTGTGCGTGCTGGGAGATTAAACCTTGTTTTTGTCTTGTCTATCTTTCAGACGATAATTCAGTCAGCTCTGTGGAGGTCTCTATAGATTGTTGAGCTCCAGAAGGGTTTGGTCCAGGACCTGGTGCATGTCCAGGTTCTCCTCTTTGGCTTGGGCCAGTTTCTCTGGAGAAGGAAGGACACAAAGTGGCAGGTCAGTCACAGCTGAGATTCCAAATACACTTCCTGTCTGGAATTTACAGAGAACCCAGATATTCCACTCAGTCTTTATTCACAATAATAAATCTATTGGTGAATCAGTTTGGCAGTGCATCAGCAGCAGCTGCGTTCTCTCTCAACTGAACCCAGTACATACTGAGGAGAGGAGCAGCTGGAATAAGGATCAGTTCATACAGGCTCTTTTCTGAAGTCAGTCTCAAACCTGAACTGGATTCACCACCTCAGTTCAAAATGTGAAGAACAAAATATTTTCACCTGAGAAAATGTACATGTTCAAAAGTAAAATGAATTACAGACACACTGAAGTCAGAGACTGGATCAGGTCAAGTCCAGGACTGGGTATTAAACTCTGATACTTTATGGGCAGTCTAAATTGGTTTGATTGGTAGAGTGCGTACCATGAAGGTGTAATCCTAACCACAGCAGCCCGGGTTCGAGACCAACCTGTGGCCCTTTGCTCCATATGATCCTCTCTCTCTCTCTCCCTCCCTCCCTGACTTCCCTGTCTCTCTCTCACAGTCACTATTGGAATCAAGGTAAGTGATGAATCTGGCTGTGACTTGTTATTCAATGCTTTTAACTTCAAAAGTCACAACTGGGCATTGAACATCAAGTTCGTCCCAGCAGGTTCATCACTTTTCAGAGTCCCCTGGAAACACTTGCGGCTCATGTGTTTCAAACTGATGAAGATGTTTTCTGAAGTTGTTTGTGTTTTGTTGTTTGCATGTGTTTTCTTAAGTTGCAGCGCGTTGAGCTCTCAGGGGACTGTAACAAAAGGTATGGTCAGTGTCAGTGAGCAATGAGCATGCTTCACTGACACATGGCAGTAAATCCACCTGAATTCTGTCCATCAAACATTTCACCAGCAAACACTGAGTCAAAGGTTTCTCAGTACGTTCACCTCAAACTACAAATACACTGATGCATGAAAACTACAGTAAATGAACTCTCTGTGACCTCTCAGTGACCTCTGCTTCTCACACAACGATCACATTAAAACATTGAGCACATCAGGCCTGATGATGAGATCTGCTCACTACAGAGAGTTCGACTACAGTCAGCAGAGAGCAGCAGCAGCAGCAGCAGCAGCTGTGAAGCAGATGTTTGAAGGGACAACATCTGTTTGATATCAGACAAAGTTTAAACTGCAGAGCTCCAGGCCAACCTCAGCTCCTCACAGTCAGTGAGTTTGTTTTACAGTGGAAATGTTAAAAAAAACACAGATGTGATGTGATGTTTACTCCATGAGGTAATGACGGACGTCATCACGTCAACATCACTGACTCTTCTTCTCCTCCTGACCCTTTCTGATTCTCTCTGTCAGGTTTGTTTGTGTGGATGTTCACAGATTCACTGAACTCTCTTCACTGAACAAATTACACTGCTCAAAAAAACGAGGGGAACCCTTAAATCACACATCGGATCTTGATGAATGCATTACTCAAGTTGAAAATCTTTACTGATGTACATTGTATAACGTGTTGAGAACAAAATGACGTAACAACGGTCGATGGAAACCAAAATCAGCAACCCATAGAGGGCTGGATTCATAATCACACCCAAAATCAAGGTGAAATCACAGGCTGATCCAACCCATATGAATTTCATCATGCCAACTCATTATGTGACTCAGTACTGTGTGCCTGTATGCGTTCCCGACAACATCTGGCCATGCTCCTGATGCGTCAGTGGATGGTGTCCTGGGGGATCTCCTCCCAGACCTGGATCAGGGTGTCAGTGAGCCGGGCGTTGCCCCGCACCAGGAGGAACCCAGGGCCACTGCACCAGCGTCAGGTCTGACAATCGCTCTGAGGATTTCATCCCGGTGCCTAACAGCAGTCAGGGCACTGTTGGCTGTGACATGGAGGTCTGTGTGACCCTCCAAGGATCTTCCTCCCTAGACCATCACTGACCACCACCATACCACTCATGCTGGATGATGTTACAGGCAGCATGACGTTCACCTCCTCGTCTCCAGACTCTTTCACGCCTGTCACATGTGCTCAGTGTAAACCTGCTCTCTGTGAAGAGGACAGGGCGCCAATGGCGGGCCTGCCAGTAATGGTGTTCTCTGGCGAATGCCAGTCGAGCTGCACGCTGCTGGGCTGTGAGCACAGGTCCCACTAGAGGACGTGGGGCCCTCATGCCACCCTCAGGGAGTCTGTTTCTGACAGTTTGGTCAGAAACATGCACACCAGTAGCCTGCTGGAGGTCATGTGTAGGGCTTTGGCAGTGATCCTCCTCCTCCTCCTCCTCCTCACACAGAGGAGCAGGTAGCGGTCCTGCTGCTGGGTTGATGCCCTTCTACGGCCCTGTCCAGCTCTCCTCGTGTAACGGCCGCTCTCCTGGTTCCAGCATCATGCTGGATGATGTGCCATCCTGGAGGAGCTGGACTACCTGTGCAACCTGATTGGGCTCCAGGTGCCGCCTCATGCTACCAGTAGTGACAAGGACACTAGCAAAACACAGAACTAGAGAAGAATCAGTCAGGAAGGATCAGCAGAGAGCAACTGTCTGTGGACACCACATACAAAACCATTCCCTTTGGGGATTGTCTTGCTTTTGCCTCCATTGCACCTGTTGTCACTTTCATTTGCACCAAAGCAGCTGAAATTGATTCACAATTACGTATGCTTCCTAAATGGACAGACTGATATCCCTGAAGTTTAACTGACTTGGTGTTAAACTGTGATGATTAAGTGATCCCTTCATTTTGATCAGTGTAGTTGTGAGTGTCTTGTTTCAGGCTGATGAATGTGACCTGCACGTGATCAGCTGATCATTATTAAATCTGATCATCAGCAGGTTTCATTTAAAAAAAAAGAAGATTTTCACAGTGCAGAGCCTCAGAAATAAGCTGACTGACACATAACATCTCTACAGCAGAACAGACATGGCTGATATGAGAGGTGTCATGTGACCATCCTGGAGAGATTTTCGATTCAGGTGTCAGAGGAGAATCTAGGACAGAAACCTGCATACGGATCCTGAATCCGCTGCGGCAGCCAGAAACTTCACTTAACAGCTCCTGTAATGTAGAAGCTGCTGTGCAGAAATATGCCAATAAAATCATAACATCTTAAAAAACCTCTCAGTGACCTGGTGGCCATGATGAGGATGATGAGGGCGATTCATTTAGTTATTAGTTATTTTATTTGAGTGAATTCATCAAGTTTAAAGTCTAAATTCATTCAGATTAAGACTTCATGGTTTGTGACCACGTGTTTCTTCCCCTGTGGACAAAGTCAGACTATCTGTACATGAATCCTACCACAGGTCTGGACCTGGTCTGGATTCTGGACTATGGACCTGGTCTGGACTCTGAACCTTCTCAATTTTTTCCTATCAGAACTCTAAATACCAGAAAACTGGATGAATGATCCGAGTTTTCTTAAATCACTCAGACATGTCTCAACCATGAATAAATATGAACATAAATATGAACATGTGTGTGGCGTAGTGGTCTAAGCAGGCGCCCCATGTGTAGAGGCTACAGTCCTCGCTGCAGTCGGCCCCGGTTCGAGTCCCGCATCGGACGGCCTTTGCTGCATGTCATTCCCCCTCTCTGCCTCCCCATTTCCTGTCTCTCTCTACTATCCTGTCCAATAAAGGCACAAAAGCCCAAAAAAATATACTTAAAAATATGAACATGTGTAAATCTGTCTTAGCCTGATCAATAACATTTGTACATGTAGTCTTAACATGTAGCCATTAAACCACTGTCACGTCTCACTAAGAGGAAGTGGTTACACCAAGGTCACTTTAAAACACCTCAGATTACGGATGTATATAAATATATTGAAACATTAAACACTGTTTTCTTCACAGTTTCTCATCCTGACAGATGTATATGAAACCTTTGATCCGTGTGTGAGCAGCAGCTCAGTAAACAAGTAGATCTGGAGTTTGACTTTTTCTGCATATCGTGCAGCGACTTATATATATATATTTATAAAATCAATAAACAAAGTATTTCTCATGTCCCAGTTAAAATGACAATAGAAAACAAAATGAACTCTTTTTCTATCAGTTGAGACATAGACCATCTGTTCTTCTTCAAGACTGATAAACTGTCCAGCTTCAACAAAAGGGGCAAAACTGCATGTCTCAGCGTCTCATTCTCTTATAAATTATAAATATATCGTTCTCAGTACTGCAATTGTGGCCACACACACTGAAAACTAACAACCATCAGTGATTTCTCCAAACCCCGACCTGCTGATTCAGCGTCAAGCCTCGTGTTCATTAGTATAGATTTATTTATACAGCTGCGACAGATGTTTCAGCAGGGGAGTTCTATATGTGCTGTATATGAACTTGAAAAAGAGGAAGTGAACAGAAAAGAAAGAAGACCAGGCTGAAAGGAGTCAGGAGAGCTTTAATCCATTTATTACAGAGGGAGGGGGGACAGAACGGGGGGACAGGAAAGGGGAAGTACCTCAGTAAAGAGAAGAACACACAGACACAGCAGTTGTGGGGGGGGGGGCAGTAACATGACCTTCTGTAAAAAGAGCAGTGTAACACATACAGCTGACTGAGGGGTGCTGGGGGAGAGTCTTCTATCCCAGAATGCCACTGTACAGCGACATAAAGGACAGTGAGCAGGAGAAGAAGAGTTGAGACAGGAAGGAAGAGCGGGCAGTAAGTGAGAGCGTCTACAGTGTAGTCATGTCATTGAGGGCCAGGTCTAGCTCCTCACTCAGAGCCTTACCCTTCAGCTTCTGAGCATACACTTCATCTGCAGGAGGAGACAGAGAGAGAGAGACAGAGACAGAAAGAGAGAGAGACAGAGAGAGAGACACAGATACAGAGAGAGACAGAGAGAGAGACACAGATACAGAGAGAGACTCAGAGACAGAGAGAGAGAGACAGAGAGTGAGATAGAGAGACACAGATACAGAGAGAGACCCAGAGAGAGATAGAGAGAGAGACAGAGAGAGAGAGAAACAGAGATAGAGAGAGAGAGTGAGAGACACAGACAGACACACAGAGAAACAAGAGAGCGAGCAGAGTGGGCACAGAATGAGACAGGATCAGAAAAACAAGGAGAAAACTAAAAGATCTTTGTAAAGTCCAAACTGAGCGATCCAGTGTCACTGCTGTTAACGACATCATCACATCAACCTCGTTAATCCAGCCAATCACTGAGCTCAAATCCACACAGACTCAACAGAGCATGCAGAGTTATCAACCACAGCTCCATGGTTAACACGTGAGAGTCAAAGCGTCAGTATCACAGACACCTGCAGGAGCACACACTGGTCCTGGTTCAGCTGTATATGAGTCATTAGTGAGTCACACCTTCTGGTGAAAGAGTTCACTTCCTGTCTACAGCTGAGGCTCACATCATTTAACCACTGATAAACAACGAGAAGTGTGGCAGAAACAGTTCTCACTACATGTTACCAGTTCTTACAACTGGTTTCTAGTAGAGCAACAAGCACTCAGAGTCTCTAACGCAGCAGTAACTCTAGCCAGTAACAGAACAGAGGAGTTGTTAGTAACATGAGAACTCAAACAGGATCATATCAGCAGATATAATGTTAGAGCGTTAATGCCAGAGAAAACCTGCTGTTGCATATGTAAACATGTATGTTGTGACGGAACACTGTGGTGTTACGCCCCCTGCTGGCTGTTGCAAACATTTGAATGTTTATCATGATGTGTCAGGCAGCTGCTTTTAGACTTGACATCTGCACTTTGGTTGTTGTTTCTTCACTTTTCATGTTTTCTTTACTTTGTGGAACTTTTCTGTGTTTGTTTTACATAATTTAACTGATGTCATTTATGCTCCTATTGGTCTCTACTGTGTGTGAATCACTCTGAAGCTCCTGTATATGAACTGCACCAGATTCATTCCTGAAGGTGCAGTGAGGTTAAATGAACTAAACTGAACCCTGAACCACGTGTCATCTGTATATCTCAACACATCAGCCAATGAGACTGCAGCTGAGAACATGTGCATCAACAGTGGAGTGAGAGCAAGGAGCTGCACCAACCAGGATTCAGCAGGACTACACTGAGAACACAGCAGACACAGCCTGTGTGTACAGCTGTGTAGACACAGACAGAATAATGTGATGCACTGCTGTGAGATCCAGATGTGGGGAGCAGCAGCAGCAGCTGTGTCACATCAGCAGCTCAGGGTGAAGGTTTTTCTGACATCCATAAGGGGGCAGTATGCTCCATCAGAACTACTGTCAGGTGGTCAGGCAGCTTCAGAACCCCCCCCCCCTATGACAGATGAGTTTCTCACGCCGAGGCTGGATCTGATCAGATCAGGTGTGAACACGACTGCTGTCTGATGTGGTTGGGCACAGCTCGGTGTCTGGTTTACTCTCCGGCTGTAACTTGGTTCATCGTTGAGATTAGTGCAGCTGTCTGCCGCTGTAACAGCAGGTGTATTACTGCAGTCAGTAAAGTACGAGCAGAGCAACAGGTGAGTGTGAATTACCTTCCAGATCATCGATGGTCTTCTCCAGCTTGGCCACAGACCTCTCGGCAAACTCTGCACGAGTCTCGGCCTGGAACACACACACGACACGACATGTGTGAGAACACACTCTGACCTGTGTGAACAAGTGTGTTACTGTGGAGGACACAGAAGTCTCACCTCTTTCAGTTTGTCAGTAAGAACTTTGATTTCTTCTTCATATTTGTCCTCCTTCTGTGAGTACTGCAAACCAAACACACAGGGGGTTAACTCACTGCCATTAAAATACATTTACACTTAGTATCGACAAAGTGTCATTAAAATACATTGAAGTGTAATTAAAATACATTTACACTTAGAATTAACGAAGTGTCATTAAAATATATTTACAATATTAACGAACGGTCCTCAGGCATGGATGAACACACTTCTCTGCTGTTTTACTTTGAGAGAATGTTTCAATCTCTTTTTTAGGAAAGGACGATGCATGAAGCACCAACTGTGACAGTAACACTTGTGACACTTGTTACCATGGTAGCCAAAGTTTGTGATCATGAATGTTCAATACGGCACATTCAAGTCACAGAGCTTCAGTTTTTCTATGGCATAAATCCATTTGTCTATGAAACTTTAACACTTAAAGTTTTAAAAGTCTTTCTAGGATTCTGAAAAACCACCTGTATAAAATGATTCAATCCACTGCAGATAATCAATTCTGGGTCTTAATCCACACAAAGATGACGGCTGTCAATTTTTCAGTTGTGGTTCACATCATACAGAGTAACATGACTTTTACCGTCAAACTTTTGTGTAGCTCTGTGATGTTGAATTTAATGATGATCTACCAGGGGCTTCTTGTTTCCTTCAGAATCAAATGCATCAAATACATCAAATGAAGAAGAAGTTAAAATAAAGGAGCTCTGAACTCTCAGTTCATTAGAGCAGGTTAATGAGGACTGAGTGTATGTTGTTTAAATGGACACCCTGTCACTGTCACAGTGTGTGTGTTCTTTACACACTACATTTGATCAGTGTGGACACACACAGTGTGACAGGTCAGTCCAGAGGCTGACTGCCCCTCAGCTCCACTGTACCTTCTCAGCCTGGGCCTCCAGAGACTTCAGGTTGTTGGTGACATTTTTCAACTCTTCCTCGAGGTCACCAGATTTACTGATCAGAGCAGGAAAGAGGAAAGGAAGAGAGGAAAGTAGGAAAGGAAGGACAGGAAAGCGAGATCAAACCCTGACACTTTTATTGATGTCTGACTGTCTCACTCAGAGACAGACAGACATCACTCATATCTGACTCTGAGTGAGACAGTCAACGAGGGTTGAAGCAACATGTCAGGTGATGTTACAGGGAACAGGTAGGTGGAGGGTAAAGGTAGATTACAGCAGGTTACAGCCAAGATTAAGAGTTAGATGCAGACAAATCACATATATTCTATATTTGTCTTCTTGTCAACAAACCCCATGGTCCGTCTCTCAACACCTTCCCTCCTCTGTCTGTGGCTGTCAGCTCTGAGCTCATTGGTTCCTGCTGAAGGAAGTAGCTCTTTAAAAACAGCTCACTTACAATTTCATTATCAAGCACTCAGTTGTTTCCTCAAACACCTGGGCACTGACGTTTTTAACAAGCTTTACTCTTTAACAGTGAATTAAACGGTCTCCTGTCACATACCTACACAATCCTCATGATCTCTCCACCAGTCACACACTCACAGGCTCCCCCTGCTGACCAGGAGCTCTCAGTCCTCCTCTATGACCTGTAACACTTTTACTTACTTCTGTTTCAATCTGACAGATCTTCGCTTCACAATACTGATGATTTAGAAAAGACCTGTGTTCACTCACACCTTCGTGGTTCTGACTGAAACTGATGGTTCTGGTCCTTTTCGTCAGATTTGTCAACAAGAAAAACAAGATAGAAGTATAGAATATCAGATGACTTATCCTTTAAACCCCCCTGATGTCACAGGGGGTGAGTGCAGGTTAGACAGGAAACAGAGAGGGTAGGGGTCAGAGGCTGCAGGTCAGAGGACCAGAAGGCAGCAGGTCACACGTTAGACCTTGTGTCCTTTGTACTGTAAGTACCTCTTCCTCTCCGCACATCATGGACTTCATATTCTGGTCCATGAGTCTGCGCTCCTCCTCCAGGTCCCTCACTCGGCTGCAGGGTTAGTCCAGGAGGTCGGGGTGAGGGTGGGGGCAGTGGGGCACGGCAGCCATGACACAAGACAAGTCCCAAACAGATGGTGTTGGTGTTCACGCATGCATCACGCAGAAACACACACAACACACACAACACACATATCCAGGTCTCTGTGTGATTAGTGCACTCACACACGACTGATATATTAACATTCAACAGGAAATAAATCAATCTGAGTCATTGATTAATGGTTCAGGTTATTTATAAACTGAGGTCTCAGGAACATTAAGATCTGAAGATCTCTGAGTCCTGTTTTCATACCCAAACCATTAATCAATTTATTGATCAAAGTATCAGTATCATTGGATTAATCAACAGTGATTAGAGCTGCAGAATCTTCATGATTAATAGTTCACACTAATATCAGAGTAAACACAGTGATCACATGACCTCCACTATGAACACATGAATAATGTTAGTGAGTCCACTATGACAACATGAGTAATGTAAGTGGCTCCATTATGAACACTCCACTGTGACAACATGAATAATATTGACTTCATTATGATAACATTAATAATGTTAATGACTCCATTATGACATCATGAATAATAGTGAGTCCACTGTGACAACATCAACAATGTTAGTGGCTCCGCTATGAGCACATGAATGATGTAAGTGTCCTGTGACGGTGTGAGTTTTCATGGTGCAGGTGTTGACTTACGCCTCAGCCACCTCAGCACGCTCCTCTGAACGCTCCAGGTCACCCTCCAGGATCACCAGCTTACGTGCAACCTGCAGACAGTCAGCACACCTGTCAGTCACATGACTCTTCCTGATAACAGAACAGGTGTCTTCCCTTACAGACACTGTTACAGTGTCTCTACAACACACTGTACTGACTGTCACATTTTAAACAGTCAGTGTAGTGAACTGACAGAAATAATGGACGCTGGTTTGTTATTATTCCTGTGACAGTTACATCATCATTTCTAAAGTGGGCTAAATGTTCTACAGGTAAATGTTTTGCACATCAGTTTACATCTGAATGTGATCATCTTTCTTTATTTAATTTTGCAGCAAAGGGCCATGGGTCGCACTCAAACCTGTGCCTTTGTGGTACGGGCTCCACCAGGTATGAAATCTAACACATCATCTGTCTCTCTGCTTTACTGATCTGAATGTGGGTCAGTTCTCCAGTGTGAACCAGCTCCAAACTGAAACCCGTGTGTGTAGCATCAGTTTGTGGTGTGAAAAACTCCCCACCTCCTCATATTTGCGGTCGGCCTCCTCAGCGATGTGTTTGGCCTCCTTCAGCTGCATCTCCTGGATCTCCATCTTCTCCTCGTCTTTTGTTGCTCTGTTCTCAATGACCTTCATCCCTCTGAATGAGCAGAGCAGCAGGCAGCAATAAGCAGCCAGTCACAGACTGATGGAGCTGACTGGGTTTATTTACGTTTGGAGATTCTGTGTTCAACTGCTCCACCTGAATACAACCACCATTGTTACATATGATCAGCTGACTCCTCCTCTGTCTGTTAAATCAATGTCTAATTTCCTCTCTTTCTGTGGACAAGCGTCATCAGTGTAATAGTGATGTTATCAGGGTCATCTCAGCTTGTGATTACATCTAAGTAAAGATGCTACTGGTTGCATTCTGGGAGGTGTGGGGTCCAGTGGTTTTGGAGTTTGACCTGTTAGAGGCTAAAAGATACATCAGCCTCTGCTGCTTCAGTTGTGACCACAGCACAAATTAAATGACTGGATTCACCACTTTAACTTCTCTGACTACAGTGTACATTGTTCAGGACACTGTTACCTCGTTAGCAGCCTGCGGAGACCGTCCCGTTGAAGTACTACTTGGCAAATGAGTAATATTTGACCTTGTCTACTGAAACTCAACCTGCTCCAGATGTGACGTGTGTCAGGTAGTTTTTGCTAATTTAACAGCCCCTCCATCAGATGGCCTCTAGAATATCCTTCTCATTTGAGTTTACATTGTTCCTAATTATATAAAAACTGCTCTTTCTAAACGACCCTCTGAGGATAAATATATAAAAGTCTGTGTGATTTCATCAGATTTGCTTCCAGTATTAACGACTGCAAACCTGAATTTGTTCTTTAACTCATCACACACTGATAGACATGCAGCTAACAGGGATGATTATTATTATTGGTCGCTTCAGGACTTTGGGTAAAAAAAAGGGCGCCCCACAGCAGTGTAATCCAACAATGCAGCTGACTGCAACATTCAATCATTCAGGTCCTTTGTTTTTTCCCCACAGCCTCTGAATCTAACAGCTGCTTATGTCAGAGTCATGCACATATCTGCTGATCTGGTTCACTGGATGTTAACAAACCACCCTCAGTGACACAGAGGAGGGAGTGACCACACACCAGGCCTTCAGAGGACAGAGCTCCTCACCTCTCACTCTCGTCTGCAGCCTTCTCAGCCTCCTCCAGCTTCTGCAGAGCTGTAGCCAGTCTCTCCTGAGCTCGGTCCAACTCCTCCTCCACCAGCTGGATACGCCTGTTCAGAGACGCCACCTCTGCCTCAGCCTGCACATGCGCGTGCGCACACACACACACACACACACACACACACACACACACACACACACACACACACACACAGAGCAGACAGAATATGATCAATATTAGAATATAGTTTTATATTCATACTGAACAACTTTATGCTCAGTCCAGATGTTCTCCAGCTGTTCACATAATGTCTCTGGATGTGAATAACATGTGACACAGGTCTAGGTCCAGGCCTTACTGCAGTACAGTTCTCATTAGAAGACAACGCCTGTGTAAGATAGAGATTTGTTATTTTTCTCAGGAGCAAAGAAGGGCAAGTGTTGTGTCTCCAGAAGAGCTTCACTGCTCCAGGTCTCTGCACTCTACTTGAGGATGAACACCATTCTTCATGAACATATTCCCTCAAGCGATGTTAAGATGATGGTGACATAGAAAGCTGTCTAACACGCCGCTCCAACATCTCCCATAGTTCATCTGCATTGAGATCTATAGACTGTGATCATCAGTGACCCCTCGTGACCTCATCCTGTTTCTGTTCATTCAGGTGTTTCCTTTGCCACCTGTAGATGTGTTTAAATGAGCAGAATCGCAGCTCACACCTGGAAAATTATCCTGACTCCTTTCAGTCTAGAGATGATGAGTGTTGTTCAGTTGTGTGTCTGTGGTGATGTCACAGTGCTGAATCAAAGACTGAGGAAAATGTAACTGAGCTCTGTTACTGCCACAGACTCACAACCGTGCCTGAATGAAGACTTTAACATGATTTTAACCTATTAAAGAACAATAAGATGAATAAACTCAACCCAAACTGAGACACACAACATTCAGTCCAGTTTTGCCACCTCCAGTGGTCGGCCCCTGTTTGGCTCCTGTCTGGCCCCTGGACTGTATCCTGAAGCCTCGTTACGCAGTGTAATGCAGCTAACATCTTTCAGCTCACATGACTGGTAGTTATAATGAAGCTGTACTACTTCCGGTCAGACAGGTGACATTTACCTGTAACATTTAGACTACAGTGTTAGTCAGTATTTATCATACGTTCTACATGTAATGACTCAACATGGCTGTTTGTCATCTTTAAAACTCGCTCATCGATGAGTGTCCACAGTTTCCGGTGTTGTGGTTGTGGGTCCTCGGCAGGTGCAGGTGTAGGTGTGTTACCCGCTCTCTGGCCTCCCTCTCCGTGTCCGCCTCGGCCTGCAGCAGCTCGGCTCGGTCCTCCGCCTCGTAGGCCGCCTGCTGCAGGGTCTGGATCTTCCTTCTCACTGCGTCTATCGAGGTGAAAGCCGCCATGCCCTCGAGTCTTCACTCCGCTTCTGCCGGGGGTCACGGTGTTGCCGTGGCAACCGTGGTGACAACGGTGTCAGAGGAATTCTTCCGGTTACAATTTCAAAATAAAGCGATTATGATACGAAGCATAGGCGGTAGACACGCAGGTGTCCGTGAGGAAAACAGTAAATATGAATAATAATATAATGATATTTGGGTCATGTCTGGGTTTAGTGTGGGTCTGGGTTTTGTGAAGACCACAGGTGGATCCTTCCCCTCCAGCGTCTCAGTCTGTAGACCTCCTCCCTCACAGCAGGGCTCTGACTGTAGGACTCTGGCTTCAGTTCACTGCTGATACCTCCAGGTCTCTGTGTCAGTGTGATGGAGCCTCATACATCTTTATATTTAACACCATATTTCTGTGCTTGTATTGTGTAGCAGGCAACACTGATACATTTACTTTGTAATGTATTACAAAGTAAATGCTGTTACATGTCACTAGTTACTCCCCAACAATGATTATAACATAGTGAGCAGGCCCTCGCACTTTAATTCATGCTATATACCATCATTTGTAATCTGCCCCTCACCTAGTAGTAGTTCCTAGTGGTAGTTCCATATGTATCTTATCTATTTATGTATGGTAAATAACATATTGTAAATTAACTACGGAAAATGACACATTGTAAATGACATGGTAAATAATTGTGACTGCTGATGAGAACCTATGAACTCTGTATGAAATAAATCATTTCTTTAGAGCGTTTTAGGATTAATTTGGTTCACAATGGATATATTAATTAATTAAGCCTAAGTTACATTTGGTGCATGACTGTAAAAAGAATTAATTTATATTACATCAGGTTGACTATATCATAAATATTATAGGTTAAGAATCACTCATAAATTACTGTATAATTCAGCTGTTTAGAAGAAAGATAGTTTTTTAATTGGCTGTAAATGGCCTCTGACTTTTCCTTCATATCTGCTACACGTGCAGTTCAGTGTTTGTGAGCAGATGTCCTGAGGCAGAGATGGAGCAGTGAACACCACCTACAGCAGCAGACTTCTGTAAGCACTGGAAGCATAAACAAATCCATGCATTGCTCCGATTCTTTCCCATCTTTGGTAACATCAGTGTAACACTGCACACAGGAAGTTCCCACTCCCCCTGCGTCACTTTCACATTCTGCTCTATAATTGGTCATAAATGCTGTGACTCATCACTCCGAGAAACCTGCATAAATATCATTACTCTCCCGAATTATTGGCCCCCGTCCTCACAGCACAGACTGAGTATAAGTTTAGAGGTTAGAGGTTAAATTAACACTTACAATAGGAATGGTATTTAGGAATGGTGTAACAGCATGCAGCTCCATTAGTCACTGATCAGTTATGGGATATTATCTTAGAGATGGAGGAAGGTTAAAGTGGACTATGACACTAAGAAAAAATGGTCAAGTGCTGTGATGAGGCTATAATCGTTTCTAAAGCTAATAGAGACATGGAGATCTGTTAGTTAATATAAAATTCACTCTTTTTGTTTTATTCTAGCTGCAGAGGGAGGATGTTAACACAAAGAGGCTGCAACTCTGGACTGGACTGGCTGAAGCCTGATTTTAGCTTCAGATAAGGAGGTGGACCTTCAGATAAGGAGGTGTACTCCGTCCACCATAACTGAAACTGTATCAGAAAATGATCCACTATGAAAAACAGCATTGGAAAACCTGTGTCAGAGTTCACACAGGCCCCTGAGCATTATTCAAGACTGACTATTTGCTGTAGCAAAAACTGAGCCAGGATTAATTTAAATCCTGGACGAACCTGGAATAAACTTTAGTCCTTGACTAACCTGTGACTTTGTTGCTCTGTGTCTAACAGTGTTGTGTTGTGTTCAGTAGATCAGTTCTGTGTAAAACAGCAGAATAAGTATCTGAGTTTAGAAGACTTGAGGTCAACACTGGTGCATGATATACTTTGATATGATTTATAGTACTGTAGTACTGTAATATAGTACTTCAGTATTACTAAACAATACTTTGGTATACAGCATACCGTTCTGCAGAACTCAGCAGCAGTATCTGTACAGGCGGGAGTCAGCCATGGAATCAAGAAACTTAAGAACCCAAGCCCTCCACATTGGTTAGAGTAGATGGCATTAGCCTTGAGGTGCTGACAGGCTTTATGATATGTTGGTAGAATCTGATACTGCACATGACAGATTTAATGGAGTCTCTGCTGCTGCTGTCAGCGGTGGCGCTGCTCCTCTACACCACTTTTCACATGGAACTAATGATGATGACGCTTTGGAGATTTAGCACAGGCAGCTTTAACTGACACTGACTGAAGGTCAACGTTAAAATGGTTATGATTACTGCACATGTGTGAGTGTGAAGTTTGACTAACAGTAACAAACTGGTCTGTGCATATTTAAGGCAGGAGGAGCTAAGACTTGACACGGCTGGTTATAGCACTATTGATGTCACTGATGGTCTAAATTTACACCGTCTGGTAATTCAAGTTAAACAAACCAGAGGAAACAGTTTGAGCAGTGATATATGAAACAGTGACAGCACATGTAGTCAGAGTGTGACTGTGTGAGGGATCAGATGTGACTGGGCTCAATGGGATAATGTGGTCCTCAGCTCCCTTCACTCACGTCTGCTGCCTTCTTCTCTGCCTGCTCCAGCTTCTCCTGGGCGTCCTTCAGCGACTCCGAATATTTGTCCAGCTCATCCTCCACGCCTTTCAGCTTCTTCTGCAGACCCAGCAGCTCCTCCTCTAGCTACAGGACAAACACAAACACACACACACACACACACACACACACACACAGAAACAACATGTCAGGAAGTCAGAAAGCTTACCTTTGACACATACAACCATGCAGGATGTTGAAATAATGTAAAACTGGAGTTCTTCTTACACCCCTTGCAGGGTGTCCCATGAAGGTAGTATTCTCCAACCAAGACTGGTTCAGAGCAAACACATCTCTACTTACCCTGTGTCCCACAAAATACACTGTTCATGTCTCATGTTCCATCCGCTGTTTAGTTCTCAAAAACACTTTTGGTTTTTAATTCAGTATTAAAAGGTCAAAACAAAAGATAGCTCCATTTATTTACTGTCGGGTAATTCACTGTCGGTCTTCTGATGGACTGTTTTTTTTAAAAAGGATCTGAATCAATGGTGCCTATATTACCCACAATGCAACTTGCTGGTAGCGGCTAGTGTAGCCTTGAGCCTGTGGCCTGCTTCTGGAGACAGTACACAGCTGTTACAGATGTAGTACTACTCTCCAACACCGACAAGCTAAACGCTGCTTAAGCCAAAACATAAAAGCCTTGAGGTGTCAGTGTGATTGTCGGATTGCCCGGCAGTATCTAAAACCCCATCCCAAAACCTGTCCAGACTTGGCAGGGTGATTGTCCAGGTGTGTGCAGGTGTGACAGTAGGCAGGGTTTGCACTGGGAAAACCCAGTGCAAAGGTGTGCTCAGTTATCCCCATTTCAACAGGTAGGTTCGGCTGGTGCGTCCGGCCCCGCCTTCAGTCACGGTCAGTCACCACTTTGTAGAAACATGTATGTTTGAAGCACACACTGGCCTTCATCACGCTTCAGTTGCCACATGAAACCCACAGTCGCAAAATTGACTTTGGCACTGAACAGTTATACTCTCAATATTCATGTTTCTTCACTGTCTTGATAAAAATGAAACCCAGGCAGCATTATGTTTCCTACAAATATATTTGCTATTTCAAATGACTTGTGTATGAACATAATGTGTAGGAGATAGTGTTACTCAACAAGATCTAAACTAGCTCAGATTCCCCTGTAATCTGCTGTGAACGTTCAGTTTCCTCAGGAACTGGTTTCCAAAAATCAGGCTATAGTGAGATTTAAGGGTCTGTCTCATAGAGTAACTTATCCCCTCCTAGCATAACAGCTAACAGCTAACAGTTAACAGCTAACAGCTAACAGTTAACAGCTAACAGTTAACAGCTAACAGCTAACAGCTAACAGTTAACAGCTAACAGCTAACAGTTAACAGCTAACAGTTAACAGCTAACAGCTAACAGTTAACAGTTAACAGCGAGTATTTTGCGTAAGAAAAAGTCAATGAACCTTTGGAATTATCTTCATTTATGTATAAATCTGACCTAAAATATGATCGATCTCCATGTAAGTTACAATAATGAACAAACACACAAATCCTTATATGGTTCTTCTCCATATTGTAAACACCATTCAAACTATCAGAGTAGCTGGAAAAATTATGTGAACTGGAGTCAGCAGTCATCTGACCTGGAGTCAGTCAGTGAATCCAGATTGGAGGTTTGGGTTAGAGGCACTTTGACTTGTAAAAAATTTTGTTTATTTATAATTTATTTAGAGAAACATCAGCTGATGTGAACCAGGCCTCACAACAAAGATCTCAGCTACTGAGGATGAAGTAGAGATGATGAGCATGAAGCTTAGACAGTCTCAGAGTTTAGCTCTTCATCAGCCCACAGTTAAACAAACTGTCTATAAATGGAGATGTTTCAGTTCTGTGGCTACTCTCCCTAGAAGTGGACGTCCAGCTGAGATGACTCCAAGACACATGCTCCACACGGATGATCAGTAACAAAGAAGCTCCGAGTCACAGCTAAAGGCTTAAAGGAATCATTGGAGCTGGTTCACATCTCTCCAGTAGAGATGCTGTGGACTCAGAGAGCTGCTCACACCAGACATCCTGACATCATGTCTGACAGCTCTATAAGAAGAACGCTCCCAACTTCCTCCTGAACATTGAGCAGCTCTGATCAGCAGCTTCAGGAAGAGCTGGTTTCAGGTCATTGGAGCCAAAGGAGGTTCAAGCAGGTGTTAAATCACTGACTGTTTCCACCAGCACTGTCTATGTTCACTGGCTAAAAAAGTCTAACTGCTGTATTAATGCTGTACTCACTGTACAGATATGGAACAAATAGGATATGGAACAAATCGGCAGACCCGCTAATAAACACTTTTTATTTTAATGACCCCATCACAGTAATATGACTCTAATGAGAAGGTTTCTGAGGATTTTCTTGGTCACGATGAGAAAAGCTCTTTCCATTCTGGAACTCAGGCTTCTGTTATCAATAACTCATTTCCAACGTTTCAGCAGGTTGCCATTTACAACAACAGCTTCAAGGACTATAAAAAGCCAATTGTACCCAACAACAATGTCCCTAGGACAAATGTCCTTTCTATATCACTTCTGACAGTCAATCCCAGCCTGTAGCCATGTAAGGCCTCTTGGTCACAAATAGCCTGGGACAGTCCTGATCCCACCGTCGACTTTGTGGCAGCTCCCAAACCAACAGCCTTGACCGTCTTTCTGAGAGGAGCAACAATTCAAAGAAGGTGGGGGTCTTTAGAGGGGGCACAGAAATAGACATGCCAGCAGTCAGTGCTCCTGCGCACAGAGAAGTGATTGTGCAGCCATTGTAATAGCTACGATCCGAGCTCCTCTGGGAACACGTGCTATGTGGACAGTTGCATAGCTGAATAGTTTCTGTCTATTCATAGATTGCTACCTGATCTTGTAAATTACACTGTGGAGCGAGTCGTGTATGAAGGACTATCACTGTGTTCTGTGTGAGACATTAAGCAGTGGCCAACTTCTCGGTTCACAGCTGGAAGCTGCAGCTGGATTTGGCAGAGGGCAGCAGGTTAGGGATTGGTTAGTCAGTCGATGGCTGAATCTAAACTTTCAACCTCTGGACTTACACACTGAGGCCTGGCACACTTTGATCATGTTCCATAACCCCTACCTGCACCCCTACTCCCCACCCCCTTTGATAATATCATATACCGCGATGTTTGGGCTGGACTGTATCAAGATATTACATTTTGGATATCACCGAGTCTAGTATCAACCCCAGACCGCGCTACAAAGAGGCTAGTGGAGACTCAGTCTCCCGAAATGGTCATGAAAGTGTTATACTGAAGCTTTATGTAAATTATTGGCTTGCTGATTTTTATAACATATGTTATAACATATGAAGCCACTAGTGTTTGACTGCACCTGTTGTTGGTACTGTGGCGGAGAATGCGTTTTAGAATTGTTGTTTTCTCCTTATCTTAGTCTTAGACTTCAGGAATTACTTACAGTCAGTTAGACTGTTACACAAAAGTCCTTAGCAACTTAAGTTCACCTTGGCAAAGTTCTCATCAAAACAATGAGACCAGCGGAGGAGTTTAAATCAGGACCAGAAACAACATTACTGTGCTTACAGCAGGGTTAGGGTAAATCTGCACTGATCTATCAATGGATCTGAGTGGTTGTTACAGTACCTGCTGACCACAGCTGATTGGTGAAGAGCTGCACCAGAGGGCGGAGCCATTACACTTTGTTACATTCATTAACTCTATCTCATCTATGTTCACCTACATCAGCCTGTTAGCACGTTGAGTTGCTGCACATGAACAGCAGCAGTGTTAGAAATCTTACTCATTTTATCAGTAACATTAACATATCACCAGTGACATGATGTCATATACAGGATGTAAAATTCGACATATTGACTGTTATTTTAATAGTGTTTTGAAGATAACTCAATCCTTCATCAGTGGTTCATCCAATGTGACTGACGGACTGACAGGTAACACTGTCCACAAATAAGGTGAAATAACACAGAAACATGTGTATTCATGTCCACCTGATGAATCTCAGTCCAGTTGTCCCTCTCTTTTATCTCTGTGTTTGGTCTCCACCAGCTCCTGAGGGGAATATCTGGCTCTTTAGCAGCTAAATGCTCCACTATGTTCACAGGTAGTGGACAGTGGAAACACAGGAAACATACACTAAACAAAATAATAAAACAATGACTTAAACAGGTTTTGAAGAAAACCCTGTAGAGCTGGAACATTTGTCATGTCAACTATTCATCATTTTAATGCAGATTTAGTGTTGGGTTGGAGATGCTAACAATTTTACAAAGATAATTTAAAGCTAAAATAAATAAATAAGATTTATCTTTCAATATTACATGTTTTATACTATGTGTTGTACCCTGTGTGTTTAAGATGTTTGTGTAGATTGTATACTGAGGAGTACTTAACATTATGTGATGTAACAGTGTCATTGTATGTTGATGAAGTAAATGTATATTTTTATTTTAAATAACAGCTTAATGCGCTCTTATTTTGAAATACATTTTTGAATTGTTGCAGTGATAATGTAATTCTGATTACAATAACAGTAAGATTACAGTAATCCTGTACATTACATTAACACAGTTACACTATACAGCTTGTTTAACACTACTGTTAATATCATGTAAGTGTGAGTCACAGACTCTGACTGACAGTTGTCTTATTTTCTAATTGGATGATAAAGTGTAGTCGTGATTTTCACCAGTTACACTCACAATTTGAGGAGACAAAGAAAATCAAACAAGCAAAAAGTGTGTTTACATGACGTCAAATATACGATTGTCGCAGTGGATCATCCTCTGTAGAACCAGTTACTGCTGATACTTTAACCATATTTAACTGATAAAACTCTGTATAGGATAGGATTAGAAATGTAATGTAGTTTTACTTCAGTAAAGGATCCGAGTTCTCCTCCCTCTGCTGGCCAGTGTATCTATACATCAGCATATCTCTGAGGATGTAGATGATTCGGTGGTCTATCCTCAGGGGAGTCAAACTCATACACATACTGGTGTTTTATCAGCATATTCCAGTTTTTCAGACACAGTTTATTTACATTTATCTACTGTTACACCAACAAAGAGTGAATAAATAAATGAATAAGGCTCTTGTTTCTTCATCTAAATCCACAAATACCCCAGAGTCCGCTAGGGGTCTGTGTGGGTGGGGCTCTGGCTACATAGATGATCCACAGTTATTTAGTCTGGCACAGAGTGATCCTCCACTGAAGGAAACTACATGTGAAGCTGTTTTATTAGCTTCATCCTCCATCACTAAAACCACAAGTCTCCAGTCAGTTCAGTCATTCACCAGTATTCACCAGTATTAGTCAATATTCATCAATATATCTGTCTACAGTTTGTTAACATAACATTAGCCACCAGAAGCTACTGGTCCTCCCAGACCAAATATCCTGAAGCTGAGGCAGACCCCCCACCACCCTGATCCCTGATCCCTGATCCTGGTTCTGTTGGAGGTTTCTACCTGTGAAAGAGTTTTTCCTCTCCACTGTCACCTGGAGCTGCTCATGGTGGAACTGCTGGGTCTGTTATAATATTATAAAGAGTCTAGAGCTGCTCATATCAACTGGTTAGGTGCTGTATGAATAAATAAGATTGAATTGAATCAAAGTGTTTTGTTGCTGATGAGTGTAAATCATATGAATGTGGTCTCTGTCTGGACATGGTCTTGCTCTGAGGCTCCTGGAGATTTAAGCCCATCTCAGCTGCCAGGGGCCCCACTGATCCAGTCCATCATGTCCCTCTTTTAGACTCTGGACAAACCAGACTCTTCATGTTCCTGGTTGTTTCCTGTTTGTCTGACTCTTGTTCTGATCTTGTTCTCATTGTCCTTGAAACTCTGTTCAATTAACAAACTAAATAAATTTCAAATTGCTTCTGCAAAGTCATTAAAGAGAGACTTCAGGTCTTCGGGTCTGTCGGTGAGAGGTGGTGCAGGTGGTGCAGGTGACGCAGCGGAGCCTACCTGTTTGCATTTGTCCTCGGCTCCCTTCTTGTCCCCCTCGGCCTGCTCTGCCCGATCTATCGCATTCTCCTTATCCAGCTTCAGCATCTGCATCTTCTTCTTGATGGCCTCCATGTTTGCTCAGGTGTTGGGGTCTCAGCGGCGGGAGAAGAGAGTTCGTTTATCCGGACAGAGGACAGAGACAGAGACCGGTCTGTGAAAGGGACGGAGGTGGACAGGAGCGCGCGTGCGGCTTGTCTGAGCGGCTCGGGCAGGACTCGAGGATGGAATAGCAGCTGCACGAGCCCCACACTTTTTTCATTGTGGATCCGCACGAGGACGTTGTCCATATTTAGGCAGCGCGAGCGGACCAGTGTGTGTGTGACGTGTGTGTGTTCAGTATGTGGGAATAAATCAGCTCTGTCCACGATGAGGAGGGTGCCTCTGACTTCATCACAGGAGGACCAGTTCGCTCCACCTGGACCTCAGGAGAGAGAGAGAGGGGTGGAGGTCTGTCTGCGGACCCGATGACAACATGAGGGGGGAATTACACGAAGAAAGCAATAAGATCATCTCGGTGGAGAAGCTGCAGATCATCACACACACGTGATGGAGATGATCAATAACAGTTAGACTCCTCCACCAAGCTCACTGAAACAGGAGAGGACAGGTGATGATGTCACAATCTCAAACCAGCATCAACAAATAAAAATAATAAACTGTTGTTGAAGCTCTGAACAGAAATGGTTGAGTTATGAAAACATCCAAAAACCAAAGTCTGCTTTGAGTATTTTTTCCCTCCATTTCCTCTGTCAGGTCTGTGTCCATGTCCGGAGCTGAGTGGACGGGCAGACCTGGTCCCGCTGTCAGTCCTGCAGGGTTGGGGTTCGGGTGGGGGGCAGTCCAGGATCACAGTCACAGGACAGAGGTCAGTGTGAGAAGAGCTGCTGGTGTAACCTTGTTTACCTCTAATCTATTACCTACTTATGTTTCTGATTGTCTCCTTTTAATCAGATTACCTCTGAGTGCCTAGGATCTGATACCTCATATGATTCAGTACATTTTTGTAAATATTGAATTGTACACATTATATTATTATCTATTATTTATCTTTCTATGTATTAGTTACTCACATTTTACAATTTTTCTTTTTTGTACTGTCACTTTGCTGACACTGCAAATCTCCCCAGTGTGGGACTAATGAAGAACTATCTTATCTTATCTTAGGTGAAGAGGGGTCCAGGTCCCCAGGGGACCTGAAAGTCCCTTGATCTCTGTGCAGCTGGTGGTTTGTGGTAATTTGTTGACTTGAGTCCTGACTGATCCTGGTCCTGAGGTCCTGTTCTGAAGAGGGTCCATGGGTTCTGAGTTCCACAAGTTCTAAGATCTTCACTGTTTCATGTGCTATTGAAAAAAAAATGCGGCTCCTGCGATTTGGATGGTGCACTCGGCCATGTTGCGATTTCCATTACATTTCGATTAATTGTGTCGCTCTAATAGAAAACATAAGATCCAGGCTGCATCATGTTCCCTCCACAGATCTACAAGGTGACTGTGAGGTTAGTCTTGCTGAAAAGTGAATGTAAAACTGTTAAATAAATAAAAACAAAGACTGGACTGAAGACTGGCTTTATTGAATATAAATCTCTGTTACAGTGCCCAGGAGGTGGTACAGCTGTTCACCAGCTTTACATTTATACCACAAGTCAAACATGTGAACAAAAGAAAAGGCTTTGATTAGAGTCATTTATATCTGCTCTGTTTGCTCTAAAATACTGTGAAGGAAAATACAGATACGTGTGGTTTAAATGAGCTTCTGTTATTGACTCTATTGGAATCAGTTAAGTGAACATGTTGGTCTGAAGGCACTTTATAAACTCTGCTACACTGGATAGAGTGAGCTAACATTAGGCCCTTCAACTCTATTATTTTACCTCTCATTAAAAAACATTAGGCAGAAGCCGAGCATCATGGGATTGTACTGTGACAGCAAGTCTCTAGAAAGTATGAAGCTCAGCGTCAGACACTAATAACAACATGTTACTGGAGTGAGTCAATAAACACTGGAGTTAAATATATGGCTTCATCATCTTTACACAAACAAGTCCTGTAATCTAACCCAGGCCTGAATACTGCAGCTGCTTCAATTCAAATACCAAAACTTTATTCAGATACTGGAAGATCTTTTTAATACAGTTCATTCTCAACCTTTAAAAAAATAATGTTTCTCCACTTTGATTTGTTCCATCGCAAAGTTTCCAAATCTAAAAATATTTCATTGTCTCAGATTCAAAACACTGTGACACGTAACATACTGGACATCATCAGTCATGTGACCATCGGTGTGTTCACACACACACACAGACACATCTGCATAGAACATCTGTATACATGATGCATAATCAGCGTAGAAGCAGAACTCATGCTCGCCTTCACCTCTAAGATCTAACAGTGAAGGCAGAGTTTAACACAAAGACACACAACACATACACAATGAGGACATGCACACAAACACAAAGGAGGGAAAGGATGTAGATATGCTCAAAGTATAAGATCATGTATAATCAAAAGCACAGACACCTTAATAAAGACTTAAGGCACATATAATTCAGTATTATCAAAACTCAGAATCATTGGCGTCATTTTGTTTTTGACTTAAATACAGAGACTGATCCTGTGGAGGTGGAGTCAGTCTGCTGATGTTGCTTTTGCTGAAGCACGAAGCTCCTCTACATGTAGCTGGGGGAGGGTCCTGAGCGTTCACTGCTGCGTTACTGATACACTCTCACTGCTCCTGGCCGTCCTCCCGCAGCTCTGAGGGGAGGAACTTGTACTGCTGCTGTCTGATCATGGCCAGCTTCTTCCTGGCCTCGTCCAGCTCCCTCTCTTTCCTCAGCATCTCCTCCTGAGCAGCAATGATCTGCAACACAACACAGTCTGTCAGAGGACACAACTGATGACCATTCACTAAACCCCTCCCCCACACTGTCAGCACCGTGTCGAGAGTCACGGCTGTTTATCACCCCTGCCAAACTAAGACAACACATAAACACAATCAATAATAAAAACAACACAACAGAAGTGTGAGGAAACATTGAAGTGTTCTTTAATGTTAGCTGCTAACATTAGCCCAGTGTTAGCCTCTATCATTACTAAGAATCAGCCACTATTTCATTTATTGTTTGTTTAAAGAAAAGCCCCCATTTAAAACTGACTGTTTTATGTCAAAGTTAAGGCTAACGTTAGCGTCTGTGCTGCTCCTTACAGGATTTGAGGAAACTGTAGCTTCAGTCAAACTTGTTACCTGACTTGTTACCTTATAACACATTGTCGAGGTTCTATATTAATACTGTGAAAGTATCAAAGCCTCAGTCCACAGAGAAATGCACACAGCCTGTATTCAGAAACTGAGCCTTAAAACCAGCCGTCAGGACTTCTGGAATTTTGTGATGTCACAACAAAGCAGTCGAAAAGCCCCGCCCACCCCGACCCACCATCCAACTTTGCAGGATTCTGTGTTTTTACCGTAAATCTGCTACATTTCTAATGGATCACTCAGAAAACAGTCAGCCAATCAGAAGAGAGGATCAGAGCCTCCTTTCTTCTGATTGGCTCACTGACCTCTTGTTGCTAGAGCTCCAGAGAGAAGCTTGAGAGAGGAGATGTAAAACTATATTGAGATGGTTTTTGGTTCTTAAAACCACAAATATATCTTCTTATGGATCAACACTTCAAATAAAACACAGAAGAAGAGAAAAATATGGAGCTTTAAAAAACTAATGATAGGCCTACCGTTTGAAAACACAAACAACAGGATCTAGATCTAACCTGTGTCTTTTTATTTATGTTACACACTTTTTCTTTTTTTCTTTTATCTCTTTACTTCAGCTAGGTGTGTGTGTACATACAGTATTTGGGGAGCTCTGTTAATTCTTGTATTGTGTTCCCACTGTGCGTCTGTGACTCACCTGAGCGATACCTCCCACCATCTTACTCTTGACCACCACAGCCTGGTCGTCCTGAGCATCAAATGCTGCTTTCTGTGCTGCCTTCACCAGGTTATCAGAGGCTCTCTTCACAGCATTTCCAGCAGCCTACACACACACACAGACACACACACACACACACACACACACACACACAGTCAGTCAGTCAGGAGTTAATAAACATATAGAAACCAGACCTGAGCTCACTCACTGGTTTTTTTCTGTCAAACTGAAACATGAAGGGAAGCTGAGCTAAATGTTTCTGACACACAGTTTAGTCACTGAGGGGATGTGGAAACAGACTCATACAGACTGGGAGCAGCAGACAAATCAACTGTGCTTCTTGTGAACAGCAGCTCCTGGAAAGGGAATGATAACTTCCACCAGTGGTCACAGACAAAACCATAACAGGTTTTTTTTCATGCTTAGCTCCTGAGAACTGCTGTAAAAGGCAACGAGCGGCAGCCTGCTCAACTCAACTCAAAGCCAAACATTGGTCTCATTGGGCAGCTCGGCTCCAGCAAACTGGAGTTTTTTCCTTTTGCGGCTCTGTGGGCTGAAATCCGACACTGAGCTGGCACAGTCACACAGACATGAGTGAATCCTCCCTACTGGTTTATCTTTGGCTGGAATGTTACTGTTAGTCTGGCCCTGACACACACTAACACTGTGGAGATCCTCATCAGCTGTGCACACACTGAACAGGGACTGTCACAGTGCTGGTCCGAGGAGGATTCACTAGGGGCTGACGCTCATAAGTGCACATTACATCAGTCGTTAAAAGAGGAACTTAAAAGACTGTTTTAACTTGAATGTACCTTTCACACAGTGAAATAATCCACTCAAGTCCAGGGACATCCCAACACTGACCCCCCCACCCCCCACCCCCCACCCCCACCGATCCGACTGTCCAGACCAGACTCATGTCAGCCATGTTTCTGTCATTCATCACTTTAAATCAACACATCACATCACTGACAGCTCATACAGAGGCCCAACCACTGTCTGTGAGCCAGGTGGACACGTTCATGTGTGATGACACAGGATCTTCACACCTTCTCACAGGTGAACATCTGGTCTTTGAAGATGTTAGAATCCTGTTTGTCCTGATTATGGCTGCTGATGTGCTCTGATGCTTCCATATCATTGGCTGGTATATCTAGGCCCACCCTCCTTGAACACGGGGGCTGACCCACGTCTATGTTGTTGTCATCTGTGGTCGTGGTGAGGTTTCTGGCTCAGGTACGGGTCTGTCACGTGACCTAACTGGACAGTTTTGGACTGGCGTGCAGCAGTAATGCAGGAAGCCTGTGAGATGGTTTTATACTTTCACCTCAAAAAAAGGTAATGGTCAGTGAAATCCAGTTTCTGCTGTTCACCGCATCCAAAAATGACATTTCAAACGTCAACATCGACATGTCTTTAAAAACAATGCCCCTCTGGATTATCCATCCACCTCACTGTCAGCTGGGACCACCGGAGTTACTTACGACCAAAGGAACAATCCCAGTGAAGTTTAGGATCATCCACAGGGACAATGTTCCTGGAAAGATATGCTGCAGTTTCAGTCATCTCACCTCATTGTATGGGGATGAAGACAGACATCAACCAGAGAGAATTTGTTTTCATATTTTAGGTGAATGGACCTTTTATATCCAGCCTGAAGTAGTGTTGCCTGACAGTAATGGACATACGCATTGCGTACAGGCCTTGGACGATACTTTTCTGTTGTATTGTGGGATTTTGAAGGGTATGAATTTTACACTTGAATCAAATAGTCGACTAGGCAGTAAGTAGGGAACGATCTGGATCACAGCCAGAGTCAACAAAACATTGATACTAATACAAAATAAACTTTAAACGTGTCCAACTATTCCTTTAATTTCCATTTATCTGGTGTGACTTTGGATAACCGTGGGAATAACTAGTGATCAGGTTGACTGCTGTATTATACTGGATCAGTGTAGGTGGGACAGAACAAACTGGTAACTCAGTGTATGAGCCAGTCCTGTCCCTGAACCACCTGCTGCTTTCCTCAGATATTCACACATTCAACAGAGACACTGTGCATTACTCAGCACTCTGAATAATTACAGCCTTAAAAAGCACCATGGCAGTGGAGTGATGAGAGCAAGTGCTGCTGCTGTAATCATAGATCAGGGTTAATGTTTCCAGTTCTCGGTGCCATGGCCGGACTGGTGGATTGTTTCCAGAGCGGCTGCAGACATAAATGTATGGGAATTACTGGGGTGGCAGCTGCAGGCCCAGAAGAGGAGGAGATAAGCCACTGCTGATTGGAGCAGAGAATATGAGATGGCCTGGGCAGGCTGATGTGCTCACAGCTAGCATACACAGCCTTAAAGATAGTATTTTTGGGTGGATGAAGTGACAGGAGATACTTGTAGTTTCTGTTATGTCTTGGGACTGACCGCATCAGTTACACTTAAAGGTCAGAACAACCCTGCTGTGCCACATTATGCCCATCAGTGAGTCAGTGCTTTCAGTGGAGTTTAACAGGAAAAGTTTGAAAGAGACACTCCACCTGCCACACAAAGGTCAGTCTGCTCATCTCTGTCAGTCCCACAATAAGTCTGAGAAAGTCATCCCCATGATGTCATAGTGATGTCATTAGGCTTGTCTGAACTTGGACTTGGAGACTATAAGTTTATGTGAGAAGGCCTGTGTTACAAACTGGAGGAGTGGAGTTTTAGGCAGGGAGGGGTCTATCAAAAAGATTCTGTGGAGTGCATTATGGGAAACGAAGAATGTGGTGCTTTTGGATATTGAGCAATATTAGAGACTAAAGTCAAGATATCTCAGCCTTTGCTGTTTCTCAATCTGTCTGTAGTGACTCCCCCACCATTGCGTGGGATTTGTGGATTGGCCCTTTAAATTGACTGAAATGCAGCAGGATGTTTAGTGCGCTCTTACCTGTGCTAAATATAGAGCATGCTAATCCTGATGTAGCAGCTGTACATATCACGCAGCTCACCTGTAACCCTAAACACTCTACAGTCCGGTCTATGAATAGACTAACATACTGTACGCTCTCCAGCAACCTCAGCTGTTGCAGAGTGGCGGATGTGATTGTTCCTTCAGCAGGTACAGCAGCTCTGAATCATCAGCACAGACGCACCTGCCCGGGTCAGGTGTCAGTCTGACCAAGCAGGATTAGAGGGTTACAGAGCTAACTTTGGACCCCGGCTTTTCAGGTTCCAGATGACGGCTCATGTTCAAACACACTCCGTTGCCATGGTCACCAAAGCCGATTCCTTGCCTCTATTTCTCTCATCTTTACTGTGTTGGCGTCATGTTTCGGGGGACGACAGGAGAGATAGTTTATCTCACACTGTGCAAAACACTGAGATAATTCATATAAGTCTGGTTTATCTCAGATGTCAGATCCAAACCAACAGTGTGATAGTGTCTCTTTCAACACTCTGACCTCGCTGCTCTGTCGGTGGCTCTCCGCTCCCAGCTCATTGGTTCCTACTGAGGACGAACATAAGGATTTTAAAACTCAGAAACATATATAGTTTAGTTTAGTTTAGTATAGTATAGTATAGTAGTAGAGGCTCAGTCAGACAGCTTTTATCAAACAGCAGGAAGTAGGAAGTAGAGAATTTGCTGGGGACTATTTTCAGCAGCGGATTAATCCATATTTGGCGCTGTAGTGAGTATTTGTGGCAGCAGAATGATGTGTGTGTGTGTGTGTGTGTGTGTGTGTGTGTGTGTGTCTGTGTGTGTGTGTGTCTGTGTGTGTGTGTGTGACAGAGTCAGAATAAACTAGTGTGTTCACGGTGATGAGCGAACGTGTGTGTCTCACTGATGGGAGACTGCACATGAGATTTGTTCACAGTCAGAAAACGAGTCGATGTGCATGACTCCTCCCCTTTCTCAGACACTGAGAGATGATTGGATGGCGTGTTCTTTAATTCAAAGCTACATCTGTTTTGTTAAACCTCAGACTAACGGGCTGATGCAGATAAAACCTCATCAGGGTTCAGCTCTGCTTCATCTCCAGGGTCAGATCCAGGTCAGATGCTGCTGGGTCTGAGCGTCTGGTGCTGGTACCAGAAACAGAGCTAAATGAAATAACACTGATGTTTGGACAGAGTGACGAGAGAGGTAGCGTACTGATGGACTGACAGAGGTGACACCGAAGCTGTGGTAATTCATGTGTCATTCTGAGGTTCATCAGTGACCTGGAGTCTAACAGGGAGAAGCAGACTGGCTGTCTCATGGGTGTGGGTGTGATGGGGTTTGTCTGCTGTGTGACAGGGTGTTACGATACAGTCAGTGTGTTTGAGATGACAGCTGTTTGAAGACACTGTCATTTCTCTGACTGTTGATGGAGTCTGAGCTGCCAGGAAACACGGCTGCCTTCTGTCAAACCTCTCTGACTGTTCGGACTCACCGTGACAGTAGATCTGCTGACGGTCATGTGTTAGAAAGGCCATATGTACAAGTGACGTGATCATCTGCTCATTAGAAAACTGCCCAGTGAACGAGTGACCTGTCAGTCTATATAACTTCATGTTAACACCTGTGTTTGTGTGTCAGGGTGAAAACCACGTGGGTCAGAACTAAAGGCCAACAATGGCTCCTTGTTTCCTTGGTGCAGATCAGATGAAGTGAACTCTGACCTTAGACACCATGAACAACCCCTCTGTCCCTCTAACATCAGTTTAAAGGGACTGAGCTCTCAGCTCCCCCTCTGACCTTTACCAGACACACCACATAGACCAGACAACAGTGAGTGGAGGGGCCTGAAAGACTGACCTGGAGCCTCTTCATGGTCTGGGAGTCCTGGTCGGCCTTGACCTTGCAGGCCACCAGCAGCTGAGCGGTGGACGCCGCCACCTGCTTGGCTGACGAGATGAGCTTCTCCTCACTCGCGTGTCCCTGCACTGCGGAGTTGGCTGCCTCGCACAGGTTGTTGGTTGCTGCGGCAACCATTCGAGCCTGACGAGTCAAAGGTAAAATGGTGAGATGTTTCACTATCAACAGAGGAGAGTTATTCATTCATCCTGAGGGAGGAGACTTACAGCTGAAATCAGCCCCTGAGACCACTGTCCATCATCCACTGCGTTGGCTGGGATCGCTCCCACCTGAGAACACACACAATCACACTGCTTTATTATCATTAACCAGTCCGTGCTGCTGGTTGTGGGGGTCAAAATGACAATGGGAAAATTAAAGTTAAATCTCATGGTTTTCAGTTTGGATCATCCCTGAGGTGGAAGAGAAGTAACACTGAGAATGCATCTACAGTACATCTACATCTACAGGTTGCCCGGCTTCAGTTTACATGATGCAAATAATGGACTCTTCTTTTACAACGGTCAGCTAGCTTCAAAAGAAAAGCAATATAATTTATGAGGTATGGTGTCACATGTTTTACTTCAGGGTCCTCTTATCATGTTACCATGTTTTGAGCTCTTTGTTCAGGGCAAACCCTGGTTCACAGGACAAACTGACATGAACCATTCCTCTGTTCACATGTTCTGTGCACAGGTAGAACCTCTGTCCTTCAGTCTGGTTCAGACGTACCTTCCCTTGAGCCACCAGCTCCCTCTGTGCAGCTGAAGCAGCTTTCACCAGAGCACTGGTGGCAGCTGCGATGGACTTGGCTGCCTCCAGAATCTGCTCCTCAAAGTTCAAGCTCTCATCTGCCTCCTGTTCACAAGAGAGGGAAACCAATCAATAATCAATAACCACATTGTGTTATAGGGCTGTGATGATCTGTGATAGCAGGGGCTGGTCTATAGTGTAGGGGTATCTGGACTCCACAGTAACTTAGAGATGGAGGCCTAATGTTAACAGGGCAGTGTTGGCCATCAGTCATGTGTGAGGAGCTGACAGCCCGGAGGCCCTGCAGCTCTGTGACCCTGTGCTGAGGTTAACAGGCTCCGTCAGAACGCCCCCGCTCTGTAAAAAGCCCTCTAACCTTGGGCTTGGTCCTGGGCCTCAGCTGCTCCAGTTTCTTGGCAGCTGCTTCAATCGCTGCCGCGGCTCCCAGCAGCTCGTTCTCCGCGATGACGGTGGGGTCCTCGGGGTCCACCCACTCTGTGCCTGCAACACACACCAACAAGGCTCAGTCGGCACCTACAACACCAACAGTTCGCTGTCCCAGACATGTGTTAGCGGAACATGGTACAATGGTCATATGGTTCAGTGTCTCTTCTACACAACATGTCTGAGACAATTCATACGATTCTCTGTCATTTAATGTTCCACTGCACATTCCATTGTCCTCTGGCTAAACAGATACACACACTTTATATTCATTATCAAGTTTATATATGATAGACCGTTCTCACTGAGCTGATCGATTATCAGACATGGACACAGTGAGATGATTGGCCCAGAGTGATCTTTATTCTGTAACAGGTCCGAGCGGATCATCCCACATGACGTGGAAACTCAGCAGTGATCAATCATTGTATAATCATTGTTCATTCATATTTGGAGCAATATGTTCTTTATCTGTTCGTTAGCTGATCTTTAGCTGATCTTTAGCTGATCTTTAACTGTTCTTTAGCTGTTCACCCCTCAGACAAACTTCATCTTCTGTTGTGTATCTCATTTCCACCTGGACAGGGAAAATCATTATTAAAGCTGCTGACGTCACATCACAACAGGATCTTTATGACTTCAGCTCTTCACTGAGACGTGACAATCTCATATCTGAGGTGAATATGATGCTGGACTGGATGACATCAGTCTCCCTGAGTGTGCTCATCCCATCATGCAGGATGAGCTGAGCATCCACAGGCAGCAGATGACACTGTAGATCACTATTATCAGTAAATGTCATTAATGTAGATATATGTGATGTGAAACTATGAATGAATTAAACAGCTGGGAAACGTCTGGTTTCATCTCTATCCCACTGCATCAGATCAATGAGGGCAGTGGCACCATTCAGTGTAGATGAAGACGCAGACAGACACTGTGAGGTGAAGGGGTCAAAGGTTACGATACCTTTCATGGCCTCTGCAGCCTGGATGAGCTCGGTGACGGAGCCCGCCACTCTCTTGGAGTAACTGGCCAACTGCTGCTTCAGGTCATGAGAAGGTTTCTGGATGATCTGTGGAGGAAAAACAGTCACAGCCTTTAGCTCCACCTTTACACTGATGATCAACAGCCCAGCCTGTGCTCAGCTAATGCTAAGCTAAAGCTAAGATGACAGTAGACTTTCATATTCCACACACTTCGATCAAATGCTTTAAAGGACAAAATATCTACGTGTGTTTTCCTCTTTTCTCAGCTATAAGAGGAGCAGGTGAGGGAGGTGTGGACCTGGATCAGTGAAAACTGGAGATCTCCACACACCTGGAGGATCTAGGACAGGTACGCTGCAGCTGTATGATGGGTGTTCTCTTTTATTTTGGACCAATGTGTTCACACGTATGCACAGCCTGACACTGGGGAGGAAACTACAAAACTACATGAAGGGCTGTGTGTTCTTCTCTAAATCACATGTAAACAACAGTCAGCTCATACAACAGCACACAGGTCAGACTGGTTCAGTCTGACTCTGTTTTGTGTTGTGTCAACATGAACAACAGTCATGTGTGGTGAATTGTTGTCAATAATGAGTCAGTTAATGAAACTCCACTTTTTCTTCTGTGGTTCTGTTCATCAACACACTGTTGAACAGCTGTTATTCTACATCAGCTGTGGGAGACTGTGGGAGTGGAAACCAGCTCACCCAGTGTATACAATGACTGAGATTTACTAACCAGACGCCTTGATGGAACTTCTTCAAATTTGGCACAAACATTCACTAGGACTCAAGGTCAAAGGTCAAAGGTCAAGATCACGGTGACTGCACAAAACACAATTTTGTTCTTGTGAATCCCATATCTCAGTAATGCTGTCCCCAAGGACTCAAGGATAAACTGATTACATTTTGGTGGTCAAAGGTCAAAGGTCAAAGGTCAAGGTCAGTGTGACCTCACAAAACACTTTTTAGCCATTAATCAAGACACCACACAGCAATTTCATATATGGTTCATATTCAAGACTCTGGATAAACAGGGATGTAACCTGAAACTAGTCTGAGAGGAGGAAGCAGACAACCACGGGGAGGTGAGTCTAGTTTTACTAATATCGCTGTGATTTAATACAATAAACCTTCAGCTCCTGTTTGTTAACATGACAGAGCCTTTGGAAAGAACAGCTTCATGCTGCTTCTCTGCGGTTCAGCTTTCTTCAGTGAATTCTCTCAGGTTCCGTTTGTACAGTCAAGAGTCAAACAGCTTTGTTTGACCTGCTGCTGCTCGGAGGTGGTTTCAGCCGGTGTCCTCAGACTGTCCTAGGTGGCCGTGCAGTATTCAGGTTGGAGCGGTGTGCGACAGGTGCAGGGCATTAACAGGCTCAGCCCACACCCAGCTCAAGTTTATTCAGATGTGTTGTCATGAGAAGAGAGAGGCGACGACGTAACTGCACAGGAACGCACACAGCACGCCAAACTAAAGCCACACATCCACACACTGCACACCAACACACAGCACACACATGTTCACACAACACACGTGCAGAGAAAACTACCACTACCACTACCTGATCAAACTGTATTAGTATATAAGAGGGGGGGAGCACACACACAGACACTTGGTGCATCAGTCCTAAAAAAAGGTTGATGAGGTTTAAAGGTAACGAGTCTGACTGCGCTGGGTTCAACACATGAACAAACACTGAACCATGTGACTGAGTAATATGATCATGAGTCAGTGGGAAAGGTGGATTTCCTCCAGAGGTCAGGACCCAGACTGAGGCCGGTTGGTCAGGAACCACAGCCTCAGACCACAGTTCAGCTCCACTGGCCTGCTCCATGTTTTAATCACAGTGAATGAGATGAAGAGTTTCTCATTAACAGAAAATATACTTTAATATCAAAGTGGAAACTAATATCTACCAGTCTACCAAGGAGAAAGACAACCAGCTGACAATGTCACTGCACGGTCAAGTTCACATCAGTCTAAATACGCAGGATCACTGTTCAGTGCCTCCAGCTGAGTCCGGCCCCTTTAACATGCTGCTGACTCTGCTCTGCAGGTCTGCTGTGCTACGAGTGTTCAGAGTTCAACACAGGTCAGTCATGCAGGTACTCACCGGCTTACACCGACATCAGTGAGCCACAAGTTTAAAGAGCAGTGACAGAGCGGAGGGAAAAGAAAGAGAAGAGGTTATCAAACACATGAGAGCTGACATGGAGAGGACAGGTCTGAGGTCTGAGAGGTCTGAGGCTGCGTTCACACTCCTGCGTTTTCATTTTAATACGAAACTGATCTCTGTCCAGACTAACGCACCTGAAAACACACACATACATGAGCATTCACGTACACTGGGCATGTGTGAGTCGGTGTAAACAGGAAGCAGATTGTCTTCTCTGACTGTACCTGAACAACAGCTGCTAGCAACAACGACAAGGTCCCTAACACTTGTAATTCATTATTATGTTGTATTCACCACTGGTAGTCCAGGCTGATGAGAACCAATCTGATGAGAGCGACTTTTGGTGTCTATATGTCATCGCTTCCAAATTTCCGGTTTCTGTCGGTCCAGACACAACACAACCCCGGAGTTTTCAAACTACAACGGGTACAGCAGCGTTTCCAAAACTTTCAAGTTTAGTAGTAGTGTGGACGGGAGGCGAAAACATAGGAAAAAAGACGTGATTTAAAACAAAGTAGTAGTGTGGACGTAACCTGCGAGGTTAGGGAAGTCTGAGAGGTCTGAGAACATGCAGCACCACGCTGTGAACCCCGTCACTGACACCATCTGTTCTTTTACAGTCAGACTGTAAAATAACATTTAAAACATTTTACAGAAAGCAGACGTCCAGCAGTGACCTCACATACAAGCAGACTGGTTCAGCAAGCAGACTGCTGAGCGAGGCAGCCCCACCCTGCTCCCCTGACCTCAGGCCATCAGGAGGGAGCCAGTCCTCTGCGAGGAGCTGCTCTGCACCATGTTGGACCAGTCCACTCCACCCGACTCTGAG
This sequence comes from Seriola aureovittata, assembly GCF_021018895.1. Taxonomy (NCBI): domain Eukaryota; kingdom Metazoa; phylum Chordata; class Actinopteri; order Carangiformes; family Carangidae; genus Seriola; species Seriola aureovittata. The sequence goes on from NC_079381.1 coordinate 2,868,590, forward strand.
CAGATGTGTTTGTTCCACCAAGTCATGACTGACCCTGTTACTGAGTGTTTAATGGTGGAGTTGTGTGAAGACACAGGATGATTATATCACTCTACTTGGAGGTAATGGATTTCATATTAGACCTCCATTATTACTGCTGCTGAAGAAATCATTTAACATTTGACACTGGGGTCCTTTCAGTGTTCTGACTCTAACTTCCTGTTTATTTCAGAGCTGCTTTTGATTTGTCTCCGAGGCTCCAGCTGTGTATTGAAAACTCACAGTTCTCTCTGTTTATTCCAGCTTCACCAGTAATGATCATACGGTCACCATGGTGATGTCCACATTGTGTCAGTGGCTGTGGTACGGCTGCTGTCATGTAGGTTTTCTACATATAAACCACTTCTCTTCAGGACACACATGAAGCACTCAGTGTGTGTGTGTGTAATGAGGTCTTACCACCAACACATGCTCCAGCAGTCCCAGATATCCAGTGGCACACTCATTGCCGTAGCGCAGAGCTCTCATCTGGACGTCTTTGCTGACCTCAGGGTGGTAGGCAGCTTCCTGAGGGACAGAGAGAGAGAGACACCTGAACTACACACTAACGGTTCAAACAGAGGACGTCTGCTTCTAATGAGGAGGAGATTCTTTGATAAGACACATCAGTGGATGGTGGTTTTGGTTGGATGAGCTGCTGGAAGCCTGACTCATCACCACCCGTGGACCCCGACCTCCTGACCTGAAGCTCAGGTGTACCTTGCAGGAGTGCAGCATGTCAGCGATGGCTCTTCTGCTGAGGTTGGCCGTGGCGATGATGTCTTCCTGACGACAAGAGTTCCCAGCAGCCACTGCCTTCGCTGTTGCCATAGTGATTCCTTTAGTCATGCGAATGAACTCCTCTGGTGTGGTGGTCTTTGGTGGTGGCTCAGAACTGCTGAACACCTGTGGGGTAGAACCAGGGGACAGTGGGTGAGACGGCTGAGAGCTCGGTGAATCACGGGGTCAGGTCTGTGCTGCAGCGCCTCCTGCTGGTCGCAGCAGTGCAGAAACACTGATGACAGTAATGACTCACAGCCAGCTCCTGTCTGATGTGTTCGATCGTGGCCTCCAAAGCTCTGGTTCCCTTCGTGGCTTCATCCTCCACGGCCTTTACTGTCTTCAGGAGGGACGTCACGTTGGTCACCATCACCTGCAACAACAAGTCAGGTCATGTGACCGTGGATTAGACTACTGTATGAGATTCATCAGAGGTGTAGATATGTAGAGGTGTGGAGGTGTACAGGTGTAGAGGTGTGGAGGTGTACAGGTGTAGATGTGTGGAGGTGTACAGGTGTAAATGTGTGGAGGTGTACAGGTGTAGATGTGTGGAGGTGTACAGGTGTAGAGGTGTGGAGGTGTACAGGTGTAGATGTGTGGAGGTGTACAGGTGTAGATGTGTGGAGGTGTACAGGTGTAGATGTGTGGAGGTGTACAGGTGTAGATGTGTGGAGGTGTACAGGTATAGAGGTGTGGAGGTGTACAGGTATAGAGGTGTAGAGTTGTACAGTTGTCTCTTACCTTAGCGGAGTTCTTGAGCTGCAGCATGCTGGGGTCATCATGAGGTTTTCCTGCAGCTGCCTTGGTGGCGCTGATGAGGTTACCCAGAGCTTTGGCCACGTCCTTCACTGCATTGATCAGGACCACCTGTAGAGAGCAGGACACAGACACAGTCTCACCTGAACCTCACATAGAAACATAAAGTAGCATCTGTCTGAGTTCAGACGACTGAATGTGCTGGTGTGTTTTCCGACAGGCAGCTCTGTGGTCTGTACCTGGGTCTCTGGGTCCTCAGCACCCAGGCTGGCAGCTCCCAGTTTGACCACATCAGCCAGTTTGGTGATGGTGCACACTGAGGACTGGGCGGCCTGGGCCAGTCTCTCTTGACTGGCTCCAGCTCCAGACACCAGCAGCTTGGTGTCCTCCACCAGAGCCTTGGCTGTCTTCAGGATGCACTCTCTGCACAGACGGAGCGAGACAACAGGTCAGCAGCCGTCACTGAGGATGACTGACTGTACAGTACTGATTCCTCTCTACAGAGGGTCTCTGTGGTCATCATACCTGTGGTCAGCGAAGGTCTCGGCGTTCTCTCTGTTCAGAGTTCCAGCTGTAGCGAACATGATGGTGGTGTCGAGGTCTGCGATGATGCCAGACACAGCGCTGGCGGCTGTGATGCAGGCCTGGGTGCCACGGTTACCCGCCTGCAGGGACGCCAACACATGGGAGACCTGCAAGAAGAGGACCAGTCTGATGAGTGGAGGCTGGACATGAATGGACCAGCTCTATTACTGTCTGATGGCATCTACTTTGATAAGTGCAGCAAGCTAATGTGCATGTTCTTAAATGTTCTTCATGATGATGGAGCAGGTGTCAGAAGTGAAGTGTCTGGAGGCTTACTGGGTCACCATGCCAACCATCAACCTGTCACATCAGGCTCCCGTTTCATTAAAGGCACATAAAGAAAAAGAAGTGAAGTGATTGGCTGAGCTCTGACCTTCTCTGAGACTTTGCGGGCGCTTTCGATCAGCTCCTTCTTGGTGAAGGAGTCGTTGGGACTGCACTGCAGAGCTCCGGCTTTGGTCACCAGGCCTGTGCAGCTGAAACCCAGCTCGCCCACCTGCTTCTTAATGTGAGAGCCGATCTGCACACAAACACACGACAGTGATGGAGAGTGAGATATACAGCGCTCACATCTGGCCTGAAAAGACCACGTGCTGAGGTGCGCTTGGTTTTATTCACCTCATCGTTCTCTGCAGTCACAGCTGCGTATTTGGCCTCATTGGCCAGATTTCCAAACTCATTGGTCAGCTGATTGGCCAGTCCTCCGAGGTCGTCAGGGTTGGTGTTGGACTTGGTCACCTGAGGAGAGATGAGAATGTTACTTCAGTAATAACTAGTTCATGTCTCAGATTTACTCCAGGTAGATTATTAAAGAGACAATAAAAGCTGTCAAGTCAAATATTCAGGTCACTGAAGTGAAGTGTCAAAGGGGCGGGGCCTGGTGGAGACAACAGGGGAGGGGCTTGGACTGTCATAGGGGCAGTCAGACTGAAACTCGCTTTCTGTTCATTTTGTTTCTGTTCATGTGAAATGAGACAGGACACATTCGGTCCCGCCTCCTTCCTTTAGTTTGAGAAAGGGGGCGGGACTAACCTCTTATTCAGGAAGTACTGTTTGTTTATATTGTGAAGGTGACTAGGCAGCAGAGAGGAAATGAAGCTGGTGATGTCAGGGGTTTCTTACAGATACACACACTTTAGCCATAAACATCTGTACATGCAGAACTAAACCAGCCCTGTGGACACTGATTGGCTCCACCTATAGGTTATATTTACAACCCCGCGCACTGTTTCCTGTCTCCTTCTGACTTCAGCCACACCACAGGTGTAAATGGCACCATGACAGCAGCGGGGTCTGCTGCATTAACCTCTGTCTACACTTCTGTCTACTGGACGATGATTGATGATGACACCTTACCATCTCCTGTACGGTGACAGCGATGGCCTTGGCCGTCTTAACCATGGTGGTCTGGTAGTCCACAAAGGTGCCTTCAGGTTCAAGTGCAGGTGTGTCCTCCATTTTATTGATGGAATCGTTGATGGAGTCCACCATCCCGCCCACAGCGCCGGCTGCACTGGCAGCTTCAGCCAGAGTGGCCCCCAGGTCGTCCACTGCCTCTTTCATCATCTGTACAGACTCCTCCAGGGCCTCCTGCATGTGTGCTGCCTGGAGAACAGGTAACACACCTGAGTGAGTGACGCTGAGGTATTCTACCAGACTACACAATAAATGAAATTAATGAAATCAAACCCAGCAAATAAAATACAATAACGTCTTCTGTCTTACACACTGAGTACAGCGATTGCATTAGTCAACATGTGATGATAGAAGTGTTTCTCTATGAACCTTCACCACTGCTGAATTATAAATGCTGCTGGAATTTCACATGGTTCATTTATCGCCGTTCATGATGAAATGTAATCACCTCGAGCTACACTTTCTACACTGCTGCTGACTGGACGCACACACGCAGCTGTTCTCTGCTCAGTTTACTCTGTGTCTTAATACACCTGAGCCGCAGAGTTACTGCAGTCAGATTGACTGTAAAGTACATTACAGTACAGTAAAGTATAGTACACTACAATACAGTAAAGCATTGTAAAATAACAGTAAAGTACAGTAAAGTGTAGAAAACTACAGTAAAGTACAGCATACAATGTCATTCTTCAGATTAACACTGTGTGCAGCCTGTTCCATTCACTGCTGTAACACTATATATAAACTGAATTACTGATATCTAGAGGAACATCACTGAACCTGGTGCAAACATTCCTGTGGTTGGTGCCTCATGTGATCAGGATATATATAAAAGAATATCGATGTGTGTGTGTACATTTCTGCACATGTGACTGAGCCCTTCTGAGAAATTAAATATTAAAGTTTGATCACAGGCCTTTAAAGTTAGCATTAACTCCAGAGTGGTCTCATTCAAACATCTGTGCTTCATGATTATAAGTTATCACAGTTTATTTATCTGACATGCAGCTCATACTCTCTCTTTCTTATATCCCTCAGAGCTCTAGATAAGCTTCATTAACAGGTGTATTAACCAGCTGTCTCACAGCCTCGACCACAGGCGCTGCAGTACTTTGTGTGATGACAGATCAACCGATGACTGTTTGATGTCTGACTCCACGGTAGAGTCCTTTCTCATGTTAATATTACAGTTTTTATTATGACTTTTACACCATCAGCAGTTCTATGATGAGCAGAACAGGGATCTTTGTAATGAAGGTTTGTGGATAATATGAACTTATATAAACTGAAGCTGCTGTTAACATCAGTGACAACACAACACATTCATTAAGTATTAGACTGCATTAAACACTGCACCATATTAACGCTCCTGTGCTCTGTTACACCCCCCAGACTGGTTTTTCTACCAGCTCCTGCAGAGGACTCTGACCAGTACCAGGTTCAGTACCTTGGGGTTTCCTCCAGCTTCCTTGGCGGTGTAGAGCATCTGCAGGGCGGACTCAGTCAGGGTTTTGGTCTGGTCTAAGACAGCCATCTGCTGTTGGCTGCTGAGAATCTTGGACGCTGTGCCAATGGCTGCCATGATGAGCGGCTCAAAGTAGCTGGCCATCTGAGACACCTGTTCATGAACACATCATATATAATGACAAGATCAGCACAGAGACTCTGAGTCTAAGAGGTCTGAGTCTTAGATCAGCGCCTGGTCCACAGTCAGACTGCGCCGCTGTGTGGACGACTGTCAGGTGTTTCACCTTGTGTCCCAGCTGGGAGGCCTCGGAGCGAGCAGCCACAGCCACAGGGTCAATCAGGTTACTGATCTCATGGACAGAGGCAGCCATCTGCTCATGGAGGGTCTGAAACACACACACACACACACACACACACGATTATTACACTCAGGTGGACACCAACACAAACAGCTGCACAGAGACTGTAACAGGTGGAGACGCTGCATTAACAACAATCATAAACATCATATCTGAGGATGGACGTTCCGGTTTTTAACTTTATAATCTTGACACTTGAGGAAACATTAGCTGAAGAATGCCATGGGTCATGGTCGAAAGCACTGGAAAAAGTAAACCTTGAGTTTTAAAAGTAAATCTCAGATCCTCTTCAGTGAAAGGATCTGATCCAGGTGTCATCAGATGAAGACTGAGTCTAAAGGTCAGGGGAGCCAGTAAGTGGACCTTTGATCTTAGATGGAAAAACATTGGGGTTAAAGGTTTACCTACATGTGACTATGAAATATAAGAGTCTGCATGTGTAACATCAATTTAACAACTGCATCACATTCAGGACAAAAAATTATGAATGAAACAATTTTTTAAACAAAATTCTTTTCACAAACACACACACACACACACACGCACACACACAGTCCTGGTCAGAATTACTGGCACCTCTGTGTAATACGTACAGAAGTCAGAATATCGTCAGAAACAAACACAAATTAACCAGTTTTATAGAACCAGGAAATACAGAGTTTCAATAATTCAGAACCTGGTCTGTATGTGACAGTTTTTGAATGATGTTTATTTCAGCTGCCGTGGAACATTGGAAATTCAAATTTAAGGCAAACTGAGACGAAAAACTGAACATAAAGCGTTTACCTCCATGGAGATGTCCTCGCGGGGGGTCAGCTGCTGGCTTATAGCAGCCAGAGAAGCCTGGTCCACCTCTCTGATGCAGCCGTTCAACACCTCAATAGCATCGTCACATTCTCTCTGACCAGGAGCCTTCTCTCTGCACACGCAAACACACACACGCACGCACACGCATGCACGCACACACACGCACACGCACACGCACACGCACACACACACACACACACACACACACACACACACACACACACACAGGAGGAAGAGGAGGAAGATGACCATATTGATATTTCAGAGTTATGACCCTATAACAGAAGAGGTTCTTCAGATGAAGAAGAAGAGGCTCCTCACTGTGTTTTTGTGTTTGTGATGACGACACAGATTTTTCCTTCACACATTAACAGCAGAGGGATTCAGCCCCGCCTGCAGACTTTACCTCATGTTGGTGATGAGCTTCTTGATGGAGTCAGACACAGTCCTGGAGTGTCCCGCCAGCACAGACCACTTGGGGGGGTCTTTGGGGTTGACGGCCAGAGAGCGGGCGGTCTGGATCAGACCGGTGGAGCTCTCCAGCATCGTCCTCGCCGCTGCAACAATGGGCTCCATGGCTGCATGACCCTGAGTGAGTTGGGGTCGGGGGGGGGGGGCAGACAGTGAACCATCAGATCACTCTCGGGTGTGACTGAACCTACCTGTCCTCTCTTCCACATAATACCACCCACAGTGTGGAGGTGAGGTCTTACCTCGGGGCTGATCTGAGCAGGGATGCTGGCGAACTCTGGGTTGGAGGCGAAGGCCGTGAGGTTGTCCACAGCTTCTATCAGAGGACCGGTAGCAGCTCTACACTTCTCTCTGTTCTCCTGGTTGAAGGCTCCGTCCAAGGCCTGCACAGAGGACACACTACTTTAGACTCTGATGATCAGTCTGAGTGAGTGGACAAGTCTCCAAGAGAACAACCAGGAGGCTGCACCTCTGGAACAGCTGTGTTCTAACAGACCTGCTGTGGTGTGAAGTGGGACAGTCCTGGACATGGACTGATTCATTTACTAATGGAGCACCAGGTCAATAGTGACCCCCATGTCAAACACACACAATCCTCGCCATGTCAGGTCTTGGTCCTGTGCTTTAAATCAGCACACACTAGTTGACACACAGGAAGCAGGGATCTTTCAGGGGCCTGTGACTGCTGCCTGCTCGGTAATCTGACTAAACTGGCTTGTTTGGATCAACAGAAGTAAAAATACTGTTTACTTGAAATGACCTTAAGGGATTTTCACAGTGTGTGACCCTGCTGGACCAGGACGTACAGAGACAAGACAGAGTCAGTGAACCTCTGTATCACCTGGTTTTCTGTATTGTTACTTACTACCGTGAACCAGGATTACATGTCAGTATACTTCAAAAGATGAGCTCGCTCTATTGTCTCACAGTGTCTCCCGCTCCCTCCCTCCCTTACAATGTCAGAATCAGAATCTATGTTGAGGTTTTCAAACCATCACTGACTGGTCAGGAGTGAGGAGGTGTCAGGAGTCTGAACTTGTCTTTTTCAATCTCGACACATCTACTGGTGTAACAACTGACAGCACCACCATGAAGAAGGTGTGCTCCATTAAACCCAGTTCGACAGTTTGTCTATTTTTCATCTCGTCTTCAAAGTCTGGCATTTCATTTCACTCAACTTCACTGATGATGAATTTCAGAGGACCACAAACCTTGATGGACTTGACCAGGTTGGCGGTGGTGTTGGCCACTTCTTTGGCGGACTGAACAAACTGCCTCTTGGCCACGGGGTTGGGGGTTTTGGAGGAGGCCAGGCGACAGGCGTTACACAGAGCAGAGGTGTGTTTGGCCACGATGGTGGCTGCAGAGAGCACCTGAGCACAGGAGGAGAGGAGCGGAGCACCACGGTCAGTCGAGGACGGTTTCAACCACATGAAGAAGAGTCATTAGCATGATGACGCACGTACCTGAGACTGTGTGCAGGCCGGGTCCACCAGGTTCTGGCAGGCCATCTGAATGGACTGATTAGCCCGTGCAAACTGAGCGGGGTCCACCAGGCCCTTCTGACCCGCTGAGCTGTTGGGGTCTGACACTCCCACCAGGTAGGCCGCCTGAGAGCAGATCACAGGTCAGTTTACAGCCCCCAACATGTGTTTGGCAGTACACAGCAACAATAAAGTCATGACTGTACCTGTGCAGCCGCTTCAGTCAGACCACACAGAGCTTTGGAGCCGCCGCTGACTGAGTCACCAAACTCTGGCAGATTGGAGTTCTTGGCATTGTGGGAAATTCCAGCCATGGACTCACCGAGGACCTGAAACAGGAAGTGAGAGGTTCACGCAGGAGTTTGGTGTAGTTTGGAGAACGTCTTCACGGTCTGTTGATGTTTGTAAAGACAATAAGTCATTGAGCACTGAACTGAGACAGGAACATCGCCATGACAGCAGGAGGGAACAAACCTCAGAGTCATCATTCTGTTCACTAAAGTCCTGAGCAGACACTTCCAGAGTTCATACAAAACTCTCCTTCTTATTTTTTTTCTTATTTTTCTTCTTCTTCTTATTATTATGGTTTCATTATTCTTTTTTCTGAGATTCTGAAGCTGTGAACAGCTGATTGTATTTTTAATGTCAAACATGTCATATTTGTCAGAGTTTTGTTATCACTGACAAAACTTTAGTATCATAGCAAAAGACTCCCAGCTCTTCTTAAAGCTGACAAACTGCTGTTCATGTTCACAGTGGCTGAAGGACAAAGATGGACAGAAGAGGTTAAATCTTCAACAGACGCCTGAAGGGAGAATTCCTCCTCCGCCTGCTCCTCCTCCTGTAGCAGCTCTGACTGTCAGATAAAGTGTAAAGACATGAGGAGACATGATGACAGGTGGAGCAGTGTGTTCTACCTTAGAGTTCTCCATCACACTGTCGATGCAGTCGAAGTACGACAGCTCACTGACGGCCTCTGTTGGGTTCTCCAGCATCCCCCTCACCGACTGCACACACACACACAAACACACACACATAAGAAATACACACATTACCTGCACATCTCAGCTGACTGTCACATGACCTGTGCTCATCCTGATTGTTATTATCAGTCATTTCCATTCTTTCTTCAGCTCCAGTTGATTTATAGATAAAGACAGAGGACAGACGGGGTTACTACTCAGAGCATTTACACTCCAACAGTGCAGCTGTCACATATAAACCGGTCCAGTCAGACCTGATTAAACTGGTGACTGTAGGAAGAACCAGACTACAGAGGTGAAGATGAATCAGCAGGTTGATGGTGGTTCAGTGGTCGTTACCTCCAGCTCTCTCAGAGCGTTGTCACACTCCTTCTGACCTGGAGCCTGCTGAGTGCACATGGTGATGAGCTGGTTGATGCTGTCCGTCACCGCCCTGTGGACACACGGACACAGACGTAAAGGTCAGAATGGAAGTGAAAAAAGACAGAAGAAGAAGAGAGACACAGAGAAACCGTTCTCACCGAGCGGCGGCTGCCAGCTGGTTCTTCAGGTTGGGGGAGCTGGGGTCAGTGGACAGGGCTTTGGCTGCCAGCAGCAGCTTACTGGACGACATGGAGATGGTCTTAAGGTTGGAGACCACCTGTGTCTGGTCCTCTTTGGACTGGAGGGGGAGGAGGGAGAAGTTTACAGTCTCTGGACCAGAGAACAGCTGCTCAAAGACATTGAAATAAAACTGACACACACTCACACACACTGTAGCTCATATTAACTCAGTCCTACAAACCAAAAACACTCCACTACAGCACCAAATATGGATTAATCTGCCGAAAATAGTCCCTAACATCTGCTCTTTTTCCTCCTGTTTGAGGAAACGACTGAGTCTCTTTTAAAAATGAAAAATATAAAGTTTAAAGATTTTCTTCAGGAGGAACCAAAGAGCTGAGAGCCACCGACAGAGGATTGATGATTTAATAGTATTTAATATATATGGTCAAGAGAATTTTGAAAATTCATGGTGAAATAAAGGAACTTTTATTCTGAAAGTTTACAAAATTATTTTATAAATGTATATTCTCATTAACACTGGTTTTCTAAAAGGCCTCCCTGTTGACTAGATGAGGTGTCAGTTAAACAAAACAGCAGCATTGTTGTTTAAGTGTGTGTGTGTGTGTGTGTGTGTGTGTGTGTGTGTGTGTGTGTGTGTGTGTGTGTGTGTGTGTGTGTGTGTGTGTGTGTGTGTTCTCTCATCGTTCTGACCTGGGATGTTCCTGCCATATCAACACCGGCATCCAGGAAGTTGCTGAAGTCCTGTCCAAACTTGCTGGTGGCCCTGGCCAGGTCCTGGGTGGTCCCTCTGGATGCCTGGACCACCTCATTGGCTGACTGGTTCAGACCGGCCGCCGTCTCGTTAAGGTTAGCCTGGACCTCCTGGAAGCTCCTCCCACTGGATGGGAACTACAGGAGGAAGAAGAGGATGATGATGATGATGGAGGACAGAGTCAGAGAGAGACAGGAGGAGAGACACGAACAAAATTGGAGGTGGTTGTTATGACAACACCATCACCTGTTCACCGGTGTCAATCATGAGAGGCTATTTCTGACTAAAGACAAACTACAGTGGAAATATAAAATTATAAACTGGACTATAAGATTTCAATAAATATTGATTTATATGGAATTAAATTAATTTATATTAAATAGTTTACTCTTTTAGCTTCACACATTACTGAGGTAAACTGATCTCAGTTTCCTTCGGCTCAGAGTCCCAGAGTCTTCAGCCTGACACCCACAGAAACAGGGACAAACATCAATCATCTCAGTCCCACATGAAGGGTGTGGTGATGTGATCTGTCTCACAGACAGGTACAGGTGTACTCACAGAGTCAGACAGGAGTGTCTTGCTGGCTTCACCCACGGTGCGGATGGCGTTGTCCACATCCCTCTGACCAGGGAGGCAGTTCACACATCTGTTCAGGGCCTGAGCCACCGCCTTAGCCACCTACACACACACACACACACACACACTTGAGTCAAACACTCGTGTCTTTGCAGGTTGATTTCCATCACGACTGAATCATTGTGTCATAACTGAACAGATACAGAGTCTGAGTCGGACCTGGGCCAGCCTCTGCTGACTCTCTGCGTCGCCAGGCTTAGCGATGGCCCTCTTGGTCTCTTCAATCAGGTTGCCTGACTTGTCCATGACGTCACCGGCACAGTCCAGCATGGCGTTACGAGCCGGCGAGTCGTCTGTGGTGGCGGCGACGCCTCTGGCGGCCGAGGCCAAGGACTTCAGAGCCTGGGCCACATCTCTGGCTGCCATACCTGGATCAACAGGAGAGAAGTGTGGTGTGACACTGTTCAGATATTACAACTGTTGCTATGATGACCCATGTGATATGTAATAAACAACCAAAAAAACAAACGCAGACAAAACATACATGTGAAATGATCAGACACAGTAAAACATGTTTCATCCTGTTTCTAACTCTGTGTCTACACATGATGCATTCAGGTGCAGCAGCAGAGTTGGTCACCTTTGTTTTTGAACACTGAGCTCAACACACATCCCTGTAGTGATCAGTGTTAAACAGACTTCAGGTCGTGTTCACAGGTGTGTAGCTCAGCTGTTAAAGAGACAGCACCTCTGTTCTGACAGATACGAGTCAATGATGCTGAAATGCGGCATGTCATTTCTTTCAGTGATGTAATTGGTGGTTTTCTTATTCAGACTAAAGCATCAGCCAATCACAGAACTGCCACTGCCTTGCCTGAATGAGGATGAAATGAGCTGTGGTAACGTCTCATTATAATGAGCTGAGGGTTGAAATTAGCAGTAGTTTTGAGCATATTAGTTCTTCATGTGATTGGACCTGTCGCAGACACTCAGCTTGTACATGTTTGGTTCTTTGTGTTATTGATTTAACAGGAGCTAAAATGTATTTTATCGTTTCTAATTCTAATTATATCACTTCCTGTGGTGAGTGGTTGAGCTCTCTTTCACACTTTAATATCTGAGGTTTGTGAATCTCTCTGTTGAACAGTGACTCTCTCAGGGTGTGAGGAGGTGAGTGTTCCTGTTGAACCCACCGGTGTAGTTCTCGTTGCCCTGCGTGGCCTCACTCAGCAGCTGAGCGATGGCTGAGCTCACAGCCTTGGTGCTGGTCCCCAGGTCCTGAGAGCATTTCTCCAGCTGAGGAGGAGACACACTGATCAACTCAAACTGTGAGGAATTCTGAGACGTTGTGTGTGTCTCTGTGTCTCAGTCCGTTAATTCAATGTCTTTATTGGCATGAACAAGAAGCTATGTTGTTGCCAAAGAAGCAGTTTAAAGAATATTAAAATACATTCATTAATAAATATGAGTTGCATACTGATACAGATTTAGATTTTCATATAATAAAATAAAATACAGTATCATTTAATACAATACAACACAATTTTATACATTTATTTACATACAATCATGTAACATCATATACATGTGTAGTGTGGACGTTGTGAGTCTGTCTCTGTGTCTCACCGTCTCTCCTGGCAGTGGTCTCAGTCGTCCCTCCTCCGCTGAGGCCTTGGCCTCCTGGATGTCCTTCTCCAGACCTCTGACCGTTGACAGAGCGTTGTCGATCTCCAGTGGACCACACGCCTCTTGAGCCTGCACACACACACACACACACACACACACACACACGCACACACACACACACACACACACACAAGTCAGAAACACAAACACCTGATATAGTCTGTCGCTGTCTCTTACTGAAGGTGAGTCCTCATGATCCAGGCTGTTTAACAGACGTACCTTCTGTGAGGCGGTGCGGAGCTCAGCCAGAGCGCTGGCCAGGTTCTTAGCGCACTGACTGAGCTGCATCGCTGAGGCCTGGTCACTGATGGTGGGAACAGTGGCCTTAGAGGCTGTGACCATCTTAGCTCCAGGCTGGAGGAGGAGGAGAGGAAGAGAGGAGGAGACAAACTCTGAGTCGTGGATTTGATTTAAGGAGCAGACTGAGGCTGTAGCTGTTAGAGGACAGAGTCTAAATATCTTATGTTTCCTGAAAGTGGAACTAAAGTTAACAGGTCATTCAAATTCATCCTTGAACCATGAACATCTACATGTACAAGTCAAAGCCATTGATTCTGAACACTTTTTCAGTTCCTCTCACAAACACAGACACAGCTTCCAGGTTGTTTAACAACTGTATAAAGACGAGCGTGCAGAGACTTGAGACTTGAGTTTGGTGACATCACCACAATGACTAAATGACACAAGTCTAAAACAGTCTGAAGCTACATCCATCACGGTTGTACCATTACTGTTCTGTGACTGTACTGCTGTAACACTACAGAGGGTTCAGCTGTATTGATGAGGATGTGCAGATGTGTAGTCCTGGTCCCTGGTGGACTGACAGACCTGCAGGAAGTTCTGACTGGCACTGATGAGGGCCAGCTGAGCACTGGGGCTGTCAGGCTGAGACTGGCTCCCTCTGACCCCCTGGACCAGCTGAGGGATCTGCTCTGCTACCACCTGAGGACACACACACACACACACACACACACACACACACATTACATTAACCCACATTAATAAATGTAATAGTTGACTATTCATCTCATTAAGTCTCACTAGAATTAAACCATGTGTTATCATTAGGTAGAAGTGAAACAGACAGATGATAAACTGAAGCCTCTGTGTGTGTGTGTTGTAGGGGCTCAGGTGAGCAGACAGGTGCAGATGGTGGGCGTTTACCTTGCAGCTCTGCACCAGCTGCTGCTGTGCAGCCTGGTTCCTGTTGGAGGAGGCAGCGTGCTGAGCAGCAGCTATGGTCTGAGTGGCTGCCGCCGCCGCCTGTTTGGCTGCGTTCTGACAGGAAACAGGAAACACGTGTCAACACTGGGCATGTGTACAACCAGTAATACACATCATTCAAGTTATTAAAGTAGCACAACATTAGCAGCCAACAGCAGAACAGTCATAGAGAGACTTGTTTAGAGCTGCCGTCTCATGTCTCATGTGATCTTTAACCTACATTCACTCAGTAAAACAGCAAGCTGTCACCTGATCCACCTACAGGAACAGCTGGTGAACATGTGGAAACACAGGCTGCAGGTTGAGACAGGTGAGTTTTATGTCAGACCACAAGAAGAGGATTTAATCTGAAATATATCCAAACCAGTCAGATCCATGTTGTTCATTTCCAAAGTGTTGAAAAGGATCTAAACCTGTCACTGTGAGGCTAACACTATAGCGCAGGTGTCGATTTTTCACACTTCAAAAAGGCTGAAAATAGTCACAGTTAAAGTCACTATTTCCTCTCCGTGACTCATTTTAAAAGCAGCTGGTAACTCTACCTGTGAGGACCTGTTAATTAATCAATCCCATAATTCTGTGCAGGAACACAAATTACACAAAGGACTGTTAACATCCCTCAGGTGTCTGAGGTTCTCTCCGGTTACCTCCAGCTTGTTGACCAGACGCTTCTTGATGGCGTTCTGGGCGGCAGCGTTGGTGGCCATGCGGAGACCTTCGGCGGCTTCTCTGAGCTTCTGCTGCTGCTCCTCGCTGTCGGGGTTCGCCGCGGCGCCCTGAGGACACAGAGATCATTACAGACCGAACCGAGGAGGTCTGTTCAGTGTGTTCACTGCAGACACAGAAAGAGACAGACCTTCGCCGCCTCCACCATCTTGGCGGTGGCATCAGCCAGCAGCTTGGCGGCTGACAGCAGCTTGCGTGAGTTCTCCAGGTCTGACTCTCCCTCTGCGTCCATCTTGATGGCGTTGACCAGATCAGACGTGGCCTGGGCGAGGATACGAGCCTGGCGCACCATCTCACCTGAGGGGGTTAATGAGAGGGAGAGTTAACAGGATCGATGTTGGATATGATCAGTCAGGTGATCATGTGTATGAGGTTGTTAATGTTGTTATTGTCTTCTGAGAATGTGATTTACATTTACAGCAGCTCACCACACACTCTACATCACAGCGTCCTGTGACAGTTACCCCCTGCTGCTCAGGTGTCATGAGACATCCATGGTTCGTCCTCTGGACACCATGAACATCACACTTTACACAAATCAAATGTTTTTATACTGAGCTGAGGTCAGAGGTCATAGTTCATCCTCTGAGGAGCATGACGTTAGTGAAACCAGCTGTTGTGGGAGGATGAACGGAGTCAGCTGTGAATAAACGTGATGTGTGCTTCCTGTCGTCACCCACCAGCGTCTCCCATGGAGCTGAAGATGTTCTCCGTCACGTCCAGGATGCGGTCGGTGGCTTCCCCGTGTCGTCCAATCGGATGGCCTCCACTGGCGTACTGTTTGATGTGTTGCAGCAGCTCATTGAGCGCCTGAGTGACGCCTGTGGCAGCGACGCCCACCTGTTTCAGGAGGCCCTCGTCATTGGTGGCCCCCTGCGATGCTTCCACGCAGCCTTCCACGGACTTGGCCACCAGCTTGCCGGCCTCGATCAGCTGCTCCTGACACACCGGGGAGCTGATGGTTGGAGCCACCACCTTCATGAGGGAGAAGATGGAGAGAATGAACAGAAGAATAATAAAAAAACTAAACAAACTGCTCCGCTCAGCTGTCAGAACCTGTCCCAGGTAGACCACTCACCCTGGTGCAGGCCACCAGCTGAGACGTGGACAGAGCGCACTGAGTGGCAGCAGCGATCACTCGGTTCTGCTGGGCCGAGTCCTCCGTCTTCTGGGCCACGTTCTTGGCTTTGAGCACCAGAGCTGCGGCAGCGTTAGCAACAGCTTTAGCCAGCTGCATCAGCATGTCCTGTTAATGACACACACACAGTTAGCATCATGTAGCACTGGTCACTGATCAGTCAGGGGAGAGAGATTATTTATGAAATTATTCAGAAATCATAATTAAAATCTGAGAATAATGATCTGACAGAGGGAAGAGAAATGATTTAATCAGACATGAGGAGGTTTTATCTCCTCACAGCTGATTAAGTCAAAGGTTCTACATCTTCTATTAGTTCAGGTTCACCACTGTGAGTCAATGAGTCAGTTAGACTTAAATCAGACGACACCCACACAAATTTCATCCCAGATAAACATGAGCAGGAGGATATATTAATACTGATCTAAACTAAATCACAGAGTGTTGTCTGAGAGGACAGGTTCAGGTTTTTAGGTCCAGGAGCTGATGGTGGCTGTGATCACTGCTCCTGTCCATACTGGCTCTAAATGACCCCCGAACCACACTGTCAGAAACGGGACAGGGTCTACAGGTCTGTGAAGACCTGAAGTAGCTGATCTGAGCCGTCAGCAGTCTGAGGCGGACCAATCAAGATCCACCACTGGAGACAGTCACAGTCATTGTAACTGTGTCTGCTGCAGCATCGTCTCAGGTGCAGGTGACCATCAGACTGCAGGTTGACTCAGTTCAGAACCTCAGCTCTGACAGACTCCAGGTCAGGGTCTGGACCCTCGTTTCACAGCCACAGAGAGGAGGATGTTTTGTTCTCAGGCTCTCAAGAATCTCAACTCATCCTCTAACCCGAGAATCATAAAACTACAGTCAGAGCTCTGTCATTGATTACTGATTATTGATCCATCAGAATGAAGGCCCACACAGCTGTTCCAGCTGTGGAGACATACTGCCTTTGATACTGGGTCTCACACTCTCACACACACACACACACACACGATTAGAGAGTGAAGAAGAATCTATGAGAAGCTTCCACCTGCTGGTTCCCACTTCAACTGAATTATTGACAGATTATTGACAGATTATTGAAAGATTTTTGAAAGATTGACTGTATAATATGATTTAGTGGACTGGATCATTCACTGCTGCCTTGTTGATCTGATTGGTCCTTCAGAGTGAAGCATTTGTCTTGGACGTTTGTTACCATCATCTGACAATAAGAGGAGACTGTCCGTCTGTTGCCTCTGACACATCCTGGAAACTGTCACATACAGGTGTTAATACATTGTAAATAATTTTTTTATATTGTATTGACTTATATTGTACTGCAACAGTATTAACACATATTTTATAATTGTATTGTATTGTATGTATTTTTTGATATTCTGTAAACTGCTTTGGCAACAACATGTTTCTGTTCATGCCAATAAAGTTTAAGTTTTAAAATTTAAATTGAACTGAACGGAATTGTTAAACAGACACCGGTCCTCATGTAACACTCTCAGTCTCCTGTTTCAGTCCCTCAGCATCAGGGGCAGGAAGTAGTTTCAGTTTACCTGACCTCAACAACCATACACCTGACTCTGATCTGATCTTTATTAATGAGACATCAACTGTGAACAGTTAAATAAAGTTAACTTTGAAGCACAGATCAGTGACTCATCACCAGGAGAAACTTCTACACAGGTCCAACCTGCGGCTGATGGGTGCTGCTCAATGAGGCTCAGTAACATCTGATATCATCACTGTCTCTATCTATCACCTCTCTACATTATCACTACACAGTAACATGAAGCTCCACCAATAAAATAAACAGTCAGAGTTCAGATGGACACACCTGGAACTGTGGATCAGTGTCAGTCTCTCCGATGTGGGACAGCAGCTCTCCACTGGCCTGGCCCACGTTTCCTGCAGCTTGCAGCAGATTCTGACGAGGCTACAACCACAACATCGACACATTAACACATCGACACATTAACAATGTGAACACCTGGCCTGTCTCCTGTATGACTGTAGTACTGTGGTGTAGTCAGGTTGTGTACCTCTGTGTTTGCAGGCTGAGCCGTCTTCAGCATGTCGGACACGGCACAGGCCAGGTTCTTAGCGGCCCCCAGCAGCTGCTGCCCGTTCCCTCCTTCATCCTCCATCAGCGCCGCAAGCAGCTTCACACCCTTCGACATCTCCGTCAGGTTGGAGGAAATGGTGGTGACGGCACAGCCCACCGCCGTGTAGTCCGTCTCTGCTGGGTCACCTGACCAACAGGTAGACAGGTAACTGTGTTAGACTACTCACAAGCATTATTACGATGATGATTATGATTAATGATAAAACAGGGAGCATAAATTAAAATTTAAATGTTAAAATACATGTAATATCACAGGATGAATAATATTATTCTAATATTATATTATTATCATCAGTATGTTTTATTCCTATGGTTCAGAGCTGTGTGCACAAACTCCATCTCCATCACTCATCATCTGTAACCAACGTGAACTGATGCAGGGCGTCACATCCTCCACGTTTCTGTCTCCAAAACCTTTTCTAATGGATCAGAACCCAGTTATATCAGCAGCAGCTACAGAACCAGAACCCGAACTAGTCCCTGATCAGCAGAAGGTCAACTCTGCGGAGACACCCTGGGGTGAACTGGTGACACATCACTGGAGAAATAACCTGGTATGACCTTATTAAAGATGCTTGATGTTGTTTTCACTATGGAAACGTCTTTAATACACTGAATCTTGTTTTATCTGGTCCCTGACAGACAGAGATTCACCAGCTGACAAACTTCCTGTCTGCAGGTGTGATCCTCATCAGGTAACAAAGGCTGACGAGGACAGAGACATGATGCCGACATGTTCAGACCAACTATCCACCTCTGGGGCTGAAACATGACGCCAACGCTGAAACCTGCAGTTCCTCTAACGACCACTAGAGTCTGGCTCCAACAGTGAGTCAGTCCCCATAGACTCCCATGTTAAAATGTCCAACTTTACAGCAGAAAGAATAATGTTTACAGCCTGGTGAAAGTATGATCGCCACAAACTTGCTCCACACACGCTCCATCTCTTTGTCTTCACCTTTACTGAAGGTGAACTTGATCAACAGTGAACCGACCTCTTAACTGTTCTCCTGCTTAATGTCTGAGCAGAGAACATGAATACGAACACTTGAGGGTCTGAGCCGATCCTACCTGCTGTGAGGTTGACCATGGAGGCGGTGCCTGCTGTGATGGCGTCCACCTGGGAGTGGATCTCGTGTTTGGACTCGTCCATCTTGTTCTTGCGCCAGGCTTGAGAGGCCTGAAACACAGAGACGACCCTCAGGTCACACAGACGTAGAGAGGACAGATCAGTACTCACAGGTATCCATGTGGACTCTGAATAAAAGGGGGCAGGCTCACAGCATCTGTTCCCAGTGGGGGCAGAGTATCAAAGTCATCCAGGGAGGCCTGGGCAGCCTGGACCGCCTGCATGCTGGAGTTGATGGTTCCAGTCAGCGCCTGTTGTGCTGAAGTCTGTGGACACACAAAGACACAGTCACTAACACAACTCACTGTGTTACAGGTTATACTGTTTATAAATGATCAACATCAGGAGTTCAGACTTGTCTCTGTTTTATATAGTAACTGTATAATATAAATATAAATAAATAATATAAACAGTGACTGTAATTAACTTTGTTACTGTCAATAAACCAACATGTGTCAGTCCTCTCTGTGTCTCTGTCTGAGGCTCATCAAAAACAAGACCTGTCCTCTCAGAGACACCACAGGTTTTTATGATGTATTAGTAAACAGGACCTGGTTCTTATAGGACAGACCAGAGACAGACTCACAGCTCAGCCTCACTCTGTCAGTTCAAGTCTCTGGTGGTCTTTGTCTTACCAGTGGGGGCATGTGTCCTCGGTGCATCTGTCCACTGGTGATGTGCTGCTTGGCCTGTGGCATGGAGCCCATCTGGAAGCTCTCTGGGCCCCCGGCTCCTGAGCGCATGATGGCCGGCAGGGCCACCGAACCCGTCTCCACCTTCCCCACTTTGTTGAACTGCTGCTGCAGCACTGTGGACCTGGAGCGATGAAGAGGAGGAAGAAGAGAAGTTACCTGAACAGAAGGTAGGCGAGCTTCTGATGGACAGGAGCGTCAGTGTGTTAGCATCCCCCTGGACAGCAGGAGGACACTGATGGATCTGAATAAAACTAGTACTCAGTAACAAACACACACACACACACACACACACACACACACACAAACACACACTTACTTCTTGGGGGACACAGAGTCTTCCAGCATGGTTGACTCTTCATCTCCCTCCAGGCCAAAGTGGTCTTTGCTCTTTTTCTGTGAACAGGTAGTGATGACATCAGTGGTGACATCACAGGAGCAGGTGAAACACCTCTATAATAAACTGTGGTTTGTGTCCTCTAACAAACACAGGTATATTTCTTAGGACAGTTGTCAATGGACAAAGTAAACAGAGCTGCTACTGAGAGATTTTGACAACAGTCTTTACTCTGAAACATGAGCCTGTGTAACTCAGAGCCCCCTTTGTCACGAGCTGATCAATGCAGCTTCTGTATGGACCTATACAGACACACTGTCACCTGTCCGTCTGTACGGCTGCTCCCTGTTACACAGCTGTTTCTGCTGTTAAAGTTCCTCTCCAGATGTGTTTTAAACTCTAAAAATATAAACATATTTAACATGGTTTTCACACATAAAAACTGGGTCTGAAGCTCATCTCCTCTTACTTCCTGATTGAGAAATCTGGATCAGGTCGTGTCAGACCCAGACTCAGATGAGGAGCCTGTTTAGACCAGAACCAGAGACTAGCAGACGGATCAGAACGGTTAGCTTAGTTAGCATCTTTTATTTGTTTATGTTGTTTGTTAGCTTGTAACCGGCAGTGGCTGAAACAGTGTTAGTGGTTATGCTAATGCTAACTCTCTCTCTGTCTGTCTGCCCTCTGACAAGGTTTCAGGTTTATTTAGCCCCCCCCCACTAGTTGACAGGTTGGTTCCTTAGGTTTGTAACTAATATGAATAAAACATGTCACCACAGTGTATGATGTAGGTTTCATATGAGTGTTACCTTCTTTAGGATGATGTCGATGTAACCTGCGATCAGCTGAGCGATCTGCTCCCCCTCAGTGGTCTGCACAGAGTAGTACCCGTCCTGGTAGTCTCCAAAGTCCTGACGGCAGAACACAGATCATGTGATGGAGCTACAGTCCACTCCATAACCAAGAGGAACAAGTTCCCCTCAGACCAGCAGGGTGACACAGACCCAGTTAACACTCACACACCAAACCCCCTCCCCCTCAGGACCAGTGACACCAAGAACCTACCAGGGTGAAGCTCTTGGGTGAGGCCGCCCAGCGCTTGATGTTGGTCAGGTTCCACTCCTGGATCACTTCCTTGGTCTTCTCGTCCACCCTCATTACGCTCTCTTTGGTGATGCCCAGCAGACGAGGCACCAGCTTGTTCTTTCCCTTCATTTTCTCCTGCAGGAGGTTAAAGAAACAGTTCAGCTGTGATCATCCTGAACCCTGTTTACACGTCACTACAGGCGCATATTATATCCACACTCATACAGCAGCTTCATATGAACAGAAGATTATCACTCAGAGGATTAGACTCAACCAGATTATATCTAAAGAAAAAGAAAAATACATCAGCTATTGGACTGATATTACACGCTCACAACATAAACTAGAAACATATTTGGCCTTAAACAGACAGTAAACTGCGACAGATGACCCGACCACAGTAACTGATAAGAACCTGAGCAAGACACTGACAATATACAGTCCGTCCGTAGAGAAGGGCAGACACAGGCAGACCTGGCTGCCCAGAGAGGACAGGCTGTGCCGTTACTGTGACTTCCTGACACACCGTCAAAAATACACAAACATCAGGGAGGAATTCTTCGAAAACAGACAGGGAGAAATGAGCCATCATTCTGGGGGGAAAAGAAAGAATGTGCAGTGTTGGCTGCTAAATGTATCACTTCCTGTCACAAGAGAAGACAGCCATTTATAGAAATATAGAAACCAGATGTATTTATTTGTTAACTGCTGTATGTTTATGTGTGTGTATATTTGCATATATATATATATATATATATATATATATATATATACACACACACATATATACATAGGTATATGTGTATATGTACATAATTATTTATTTTTTTCTTTTTCTTTATTTCACTATCAATTTAGTCTATTAACAATCATATTGTATTTTATCATATTAATATTGTTAATTACATTTTTTTTGTTAATAATTTAATTCCATTGAATGATTGTTATTGTGCTTTGGCAACACATTGAAGATGTAATGGCAATAAAGCCTGTTGAATTGAACTGAATATGAACAGGTGTTTCATCACCATCATGGTTCTGTTTAAAGAAATAAACCACATGACTGTTCAACAGTTCTGATGGTCTGTCTGGGCCATGGGTGATAACAGTGATCTACGTAGGACCGTCTGCGGTCTGGTAAACTGAGCTGCTGACAACACTCATCAGAAGCTCTGTGTGTGATGTTTACATGTGTTCTTATCTACAAAGCTTCACCTGTTAAACCTCTACAGCTCTGTGATCCACCAGCAGAGCTGCTGAGAGTTAACCCTCTCCTCACCTTGACCAGGAAGAAGGAGACTCCGTAGGTCTTCAGAGACCGGGCCAGCTTCACGTAGCTGACTTTGGCCTCGATCTCGGTCATGTTCTGACAGTTTTTATGAGCCTGCAGAGACACGAGAAGCAGTCAGAGATCAGATCCACTCACAGGAGCAGGAAGTAACAACACAAGTCTTCTCTCTTTGATGTGTCCCATGATTCAGGTACATCTGTCGGGACACTTTACAAAGTAAATCCTGTTTCCACTAAGTTCCTCTAGACCAGCACCACACCTCAGAGTTCCCTCTCTGCTGATGTTTGATTTCGATATTAAGAGTGCCGTCATGTAACTGAACTAAAGGAACATTATATGACTGTTGTTCATGTAGCCAGGACTACTGAGGATCAGATCAGTGATCAGGGTGGTGGACTGACAGCGTCCTGTACCTCCACAGAGTCCAGTTCTCACCTGGAAGATCTTCTTCTCCCCTTTGTGCTTGATGTACTCTTTGGGCAGGAACTCCTTCAGACTGAGGAGAAACAGTTCAGCTCAGATCAAACATGTTCAAACACACACGTCACATGATCACGTTAAACAGAGAGAGTGTGAAGGCGGTTCTCACTCCAAGAATCCAGGCTTGTGTTTGGACTCGTTGTGGTCTCCGAACTGGATCTGACACTGGTACCCTGCAAACTCACAGGCCTTGTCGAAGGAGACGGGATGAGACCCGTTCAGGATGTCATCACGGGCCTGCGCGCGCACACAAACACACACACACACACACACACACACACACACACACACACACACACACACACACACACAACTCTCAGTTAACTCTTGTCTACAGCTACAAAGACTGTGTTAGCACATTATCAAGCTTTAAATAGCTCGCTAGCTTCCAATATGTAAATGCGAGCCTCCACCTTGTAGCCCACCATCGTATTTTGAAGAGCCGCAATGCATCATGGGGCAGTTCAGTATGTCCAGTATGCTCACAGCTTATTCTCATGTATTAACTTTAGCTTTTATCTGGTGAAAAACCACAGAAGAAGAACTCTTGCTTATCTGAGTCCTCCTGCAACTAGAAGTTTCTAAAGTGGGAGATCTGAGAGCAGAAACAGGAGGAGTCCAGCTCATTACCTCTGAACTACAGGGTCTGACTTCTCAGGTGTATGACGGTGTGTACGTACCTGCACGTAGAGCAGGTTGAGCTGGACGGGGTCTCTGGAGTCCACGTTCTGGTCTGAGTAGAAGAACTTCCTCCTCAGCAGCAACATCTCTGTCTCCTCCACACCCTGTTCCCTCAGCGTCCTGCCGTGGTCCAACCAGTTCACTGAGGACAGACCAGACAACGGACTTAGGACCGACAGGGACTCGGTGGTCCTGGACTCTGATGATCCATCAGAGCTGCAGACTCTTTGCTCTGTGTATGTCAGGAACCTGACAGTGTACCCTGGACTGATGCTGTCAGTACAGCTGCTATGTAGCTACACTTGCCTGGTGTTTGTGAAATGACCTCTGACCTCCCTGACAGCTCCTTCCTGTGTGTGTGTGTGTGTGTGTGTGTGTGTGTGTGTTGTCATACATTCATCGTCTGTGTGCAGCTTCTGCTTCAACTTCTCCATCTTCTTGTCGTCTCTCAGCAGAGTCTTGTCTCGTTTCAGGGTCCCCATGGTCTCCTCCTTCTTCTCCTCTCCGATGTCTCTCACCAGAGAGTACTCGTCGTAGTTCGTGATGCCTGAGACACAAACACACGGAGGTCACATGACACACTAACAACCGATGGACAGAGTGACATCAGGGCAGACATCAGCCAATGAGAAGATAGTATATAAGAGTGTGTGACAGAGCTGACCTATCCGAGCACAGATGGTCATCAGCATGTCACTGACGATCTTGGAGTCGTCCACCATGACGGTCTTCACTGTGCCGTCCAGCATCCGGATCTTCAGAGGTCTCTGCTTCTTCTTGTAATCCAGAGTGTCCTGACAGACAGGTGGACAGGTGCGTTACAGAGCAGACAGGTGTGTTACAGAGGAGACAGGTGTGTTACTGATCAGCTGACCCAGGTGTGTTACAGAGGAGACAGGTGTGTTACAGACTAGACAGGTGTCTTACAGAGGAGACAGGTGTGTTACAGACTAGACAGGTGTGTTACAGAGGAGACAGGTGTGTTACTGATCAGCTGACCCAGGTGTGTTACAGAGGAGACAGGTGTGTTACAGACTAGGCAGGTGTCTTACAGAGAAGACAGGTGTGTTACAGACTAGACAGGTGTGTTACAGGGGAGACAGGTGTGTTACAGACTAGACAGGTGTGTTACAGAGGAGACAGGTGTGTTACAGAACAGACTGGTGTGTTACAGAGGAGTCAAGTGTGTTACAGAGGAGACAGGTGTGTTACAGACCAGACAGGTGTGTTACAGACCAGACAGGTGTGTTACTGATCATGTGACCCAGGTGTGTTACAGAGGAGACAGGTGTGTTACAGAGGAGACAGGTGTGTTACAGAGCAGACAGGTGTGTTACTGATCATGTGACCCAGGTGTGTTACAGAGGAGACAGGTGTGTTACAGAGCAGACAGGTGTGTTACTGATCATGTGACCCAGGTGTGTTACAGAGGAGACAGGTGTGTTACAGAGCAGACAGGTGTGTTTCAGAACAGACAAGTGTGTTACAGAGGAGACAGGTGTGTTACAGACTAGACAGGTGTGTTACAGAGGAGACAGGTGTCTTACAGAGGAGACAGGTGTGTTACAGACTAGACAGGTCTCTTACAGAGGAGACAGATGTGTTACAGAGGAGACAGGTGGGTTACAGAGGAGACAGATGTGTTAAAGAGGAGACAGGTGCGTTACAGAGCAGACAGGTGTGTCACAGAGGAGAAAGGTGTATTACTGATCAGCTGACCCAGGTGTGTTACAGAGGAGACAGATGTGTTACAGAGGAGACAAGTGTGTTACAGACTAGACAGGTGTGTTACAGAGGAGACAGATGTGTTACAGAGGAGACAGGGGTGTTACAGACTAGACAGGTGTCTTACAGAGGAGACAGATGTGTTACAGAGGAGACAAGTGTGTTACAGAGGAGACAGATGTGTTACAGAGGAGACAGGTGTGTTACAGAGGAGACAGGTGTGTTACAGAGGAGACAGGTGTGTTACAGAGGAGACAGGTGTGTTACAGACCAGACAGGTGTGTTACAGACCAGACAGGTGTGTTACTGATCATGTGACCCAGGTGTGTTACAGAGGAGACAGGTGTGTTACAGAGGAGACAGGTGTGTTACAGAGCAGACAGGTGTGTTACTGATCATGTGACCCAGGTGTGTTACAGAGGAGACAGGTGTGTTACAGAGCAGACAGGTGTGTTACTGATCATGTGACCCAGGTGTGTTACAGAGGAGACAGGTGTGTTACAGAGCAGACAGGTGTGTTTCAGAACAGACAAGTGTGTTACAGAGGAGACAGGTGTGTTACAGACTAGACAGGTGTGTTACAGAGGAGACAGGTGTCTTACAGAGGAGACAGGTGTGTTACAGACTAGACAGGTCTCTTACAGAGGAGACAGATGTGTTACAGAGGAGACAGGTGGGTTACAGAGGAGACAGATGTGTTAAAGAGGAGACAGGTGCGTTACAGAGCAGACAGGTGTGTCACAGAGGAGACAGGTGTATTACTGATCAGCTGACCCAGGTGTGTTACAGAGGAGACAGATGTGTTACAGAGGAGACAAGTGTGTTACAGACTAGACAGGTGTGTTACAGAGGAGACAGGGGTGTTACAGACTAGACAGGTGTCTTACAGAGGAGACAGATGTGTTACAGAGGAGACAAGTGTGTTACAGAGGAGACAGATGTGTTACAGAGGAGACAGGTGTGTTACAGAGGAGAATATTCACCAAAAAAGCTTAATATCAGTTCAAGTGTTCCCTTAATTTTGAACATTGTCGTCAAGCAGCCCTTTACTTTTGGAACTACATTTTCCTTCATATTCCTATGCACAAGCACCTTGTGGCGTTTACTATATTACTCTTCGGATCAGCTGTTTCAAACAGAGCTAAGCGCAGTTGTGTTTGTGTAGGAGTACGATGGGGCAACGGTTCTCAAACTGTAGTTCCAAAGTAAAGGTCTGCTTGACGGCAGATAAAGTGAAAATATTCAGAATAAGGCGAACACTTCGACTGGTATTAGCTTTTTGAAAGTGGCTAAAACATGTCTTCTTCTGCTGAGCCCACCCACAGCAGCTCATCACTAGGCTTCTGTATGGGTGCTCCTGCTGCTTCTCTAAACTGAGAGCTGATCTGACACTTCATTTAGTTTAAGAGAGCTTCCTGTCTGTATCTGAGTCAGCACAGTGTTCTCGGCAGGAGGAGGGCTTAGTCTCTGCAGAACCAGACACAGGTCCAGACCACACTGGGCGGTCATCCCTCCATTTCCTCAGTGTGTTTTGTGAAGTGTTCAGTGGTGTATGAGTGAGTGCCAGAGTGACTCACCCCATTCCTCAACATGTAGTAATCCAAAGCCTTTCCCGCCTCCAGCCAGATGCCTTTCTTTGGGTCTTCGTCAGACAGAAACAGCCCGTAGTCATTGGCTGCAAAGGGACACAGACACTGAGTGAGTCACTGTGGTTCTGGACGTACATGTATACATGGACGCCCAGTCACTGTGGCGCTGCTGTCTCCAGGATGTTCATGTTAACTGGGTCAGCTGATCAGTGGGTGATCAGTAGGTTACAGGTCTCAAACTTGTCTCCTGAAGGTCACACAGGAGCAGAAACAGAGGGTTAGAGCTCTTTGTGCTTCTACATGTTAAATGACTGACAAGCTGAAACAAGCTCAGAGCAGCTGTTGAAACAGCTCACTGAGGAGCAGAGTGTTCTCACTTTACAGCTGCAGAGTCTGTGATCAACCAGACCCAGAGCGCACGGCCACACTTCATCTGCTGTGTCCCTCTCTGTGGCGTCGACTCTTTAATTAACTGATTCTAGTTTTGTTTTCTTTACACAGTTATTCACGTGTGGACAGAATCCGTCTTCATGTTAATGCTCCTGTGTGACTGCTACATCTGCTCATCGTTTCCTCTGACATCAGAGCCTCTAGTAAAAGATCCTTCGTCATTATGATCATCAACACCTGCGGGAGCCTGGAGCTGTGTTTTACAAGCTGCAGTGAAGTACTCAGCTCCATGTTGGACAATCTGACTGAAGAACTAATCTGTGAACCAGAGACCATGAGAATAATTGTTTTCTTCGGACACTCATAGATTCTCTGATGGTCTGGACAGGGGGTCGGGTTCTGATAGAAAACAACATGTTGTCTGAACTCATCAGAGGTCAAAGGTCTCCACAGCAGTGTTGTTGTGAACAGAAATTGTTGGACAGAATTTTTCCCCACAGTTTAGAAGAAGATCAGACATGTTTACTGATGGTTACCCCCACCTCAGAGCAGCTCTGAAGAAATATACTGGCAGCCTAAAACTCAAGAAGAACAACGTACGTGTGTGTGTGTGCGCGCGTGTGTGTGCAGGGTTCAGGGTGAGAGGAGGACTCACGTTGGCCGAGCTGCGCCTCAGGGACCCTCTCCCTGATGATGCGGCAGGCGTCGTACACCATGGTGGAGGGCTCAAACTGCATGGTCTTCACCACATTCCCCACGCCGATCTTTAGTGACAGGGCCACCATGATTGCTGCTCTGCACCTCCACCCAGCTCACACCTGCATGAAACAGTAACAGTCAGTCAAGAGGGGTCAGATCTTTGTATAGCTCAACATCACAAACTGTTAACAACAGTTCTGACACAATGTGTGTCAGAACTGGCTAGCTGTTTCCACCTTCTTCTTATATGTTGTTGTCAGGTTAAAACAGTTTCTTTATTTTTCCCGCACTGTTTGTTGTAGAAAGTCCATTCAAACATCAAATGTACCTCTCAATCGGCACATTCCAGTCTTTACTTCACAGCGTTATGTCTTATAATTCCCGAAATATTCAACGTTTTGTTGGGAAAATTTCCCATGGAAAAAATGCGTTGCCTGATCCTTGTCAATGTCTGGGCTGCATTTCAATATGATACTGACTTGAAAAATATATTAATATATTTCTAACCATTTTGCAGCTGCATGTGGAGACAGAGACATTTTAGTGACTTACTTTTCATCAGAAATAAATCAGAAATTAATTTAAAATGAAAAGAAATCCAACATTCCAGTAACCTGCAAACACTATGTAAAAAGACTGAGCTGCTGCAGCAGCAGCAGCAGCGACGCAGCTGATGTGAACACACATGTGATTGGAGCAATTCAGCATCATTAGCTGCCACGGCCACGCAACGCAGGCAGTTTGTTCCCGGCGTAATGTAAAATAACAGCAGAAAATCAGGAGGAATCAGGAGGATTTTTTAAATTGCTGCCCATACCACAGACAAATATTTTATATCATTGCTTTCAGCACAGTCTCCTCTCTCAGAAAATATATAGCTTTATGTTATAACAATTATGATATTTTACTAGTAAGCCTGAGTTCGAGAGGGTTTTAAAGATATTTCAACTGACTCTCTGTCTCACTCAGTAAAAACTAAGCATTTAAAATCACCATGCAGGGATGATCTAAATCAGCTGATTAGAGACTTCTCTGAATTCTGTGGTGTTTATCAACCACTTTAGTCATCCTAGATACATTTCCAACACTAAGGAAGGACGGAAGGGTGGAAAGACAGTTAGTTGCAGCTCTTTCATCTATTTTAAATGTTAGATGAAGAGGAAGTACGTGCCAGAAGTGTCTTCACTGAGGGGATTTCTGAACGCTTCTCGCAAACTCACATTTCTCAGTGCAGAGTGAAGTGGAGATCAGAATGAGGAACAGCAGTTATATTTACATGCACACACGAAACCAGAGTGTGAGAACCCGGTGCAAACAGGAAGCCGAGCTACAGCACAGGCTTTTATAATCTGAAACATGATTACTGTAAAAACATATTTATATCCACATGGTCAGTGCATGGATTCTCCACCTGACCTCTGGTCTGTTGTTGTGTTTCCGTCAGCAGTTAAGAGAACACTGGTTAATACATCATGTCAGTCAGAGCAGTGAAACTCTGTACACTAATGTCATCTGACATCCCTGCACACAAGACAATCTCAGCTCAGAATCTACCCCATAATGACATCAACTCAGGAGCTGAATTTAACTACAGCTCAGTGATATTTCCATGAGATACATGCTTCCACTTCCTCTGGACAGCTGAGGAGGATATCACCACCTCTGATGTCAAATATTACAGAGAAATACAACACACACAGCACTCATCCAGTTTCTATAGAACTAATTTATCACTTTGGAAAAGTCAACTACTGTGAAACCTGTTGAGTCCAGTGTGATGGACTGAGGACACTCAGCTTTAAGTGCATTCTTTACACCGAGGTGAACCACACCACACAGAACACACCTGCACAGGTCCTGCTCATGTTACACATGTTAGTGACAGCAGAAGATCACTGAGTGAGTCCTTCTCGTTAGTCAGCTGCATCAACACTTTACTCTGTACTTTACTACACTTTACTTCACTTTTCTGTACTTGACTTCAGTTTACTGCACTTTACTGTGGTTTACCATAGTTTCTTGTACTTTACTGTACTTGACTAGTCTTAAGAAGATGGAAGAGGAGTCATTCTGGCTGCAGTAACTGTGACTCTCTGGTGTGTTAAGACAGAGGGTGACAGATTGAATGTCACAACACAGACACCCCGAGTCTCACATCCTGCTGACACTGTGTCATTATCAGTTCCTCCTTCTTTTTCTGGCCCCCTTCCTGATGACAGGCGGATGGGACTGGAGTGTGCAGCAGGGGAAGGGGGGGGTCACATCTCAGGATACAGCCATCACAGTGAATGCTGGGTATTGTAGTAACAGATAAAAGAGACATCTATGAAATACGTGTCCTCCAGCCCTCTGTGAGGAGGTTTACTGACTGTCTTATATCCATTATTACACTGAACAAGGTGAAAAGTCCTGATGTCTGCTGCTCAGGTCACTGGTAGCACTAGTCTCACAAACATCCACCTCAGTGTGTTAACATGACAGAGGGTGAGAACAGTAAATACCTGATGTAAACCAGTGTTTGAGTGACAGCCCTCCTCCCTGTCAGATGATCAACTCTGGTTTCTTCTCCCTGCTGAAGAAAAGACAGCCGGTTACAGTCACTTTAGTCACCCCGCACACACTTCACTGACACGACACACACTCTACACACACCTCAATACTACAGTCATGTCTATACAGTGTATATGAAGCTACAGCTAGCAGCTAGCTTAGCACAAAGCCTGTGCAAAGGTAACTGACTGATTAACTACTGGGTTGTTTGATCCATACAAAAGTGTAAAAACCACAAGTTGGTGTTCTCTTCAGACTCAGTAAATACACAACTGAGTACGATGTCTTATATATATATATATATATATATATATATACGTATACGGG
Source organism: Seriola aureovittata (assembly GCF_021018895.1). NCBI lineage: Eukaryota > Metazoa > Chordata > Actinopteri > Carangiformes > Carangidae > Seriola > Seriola aureovittata. The sequence continues at coordinate 2,899,479 of NC_079381.1, forward strand.
CTAAACAAAATAAAAACAGGAGCTGTAGTTTGTTTTATAAAGGTAAAATGTTTCACAACAGACCATAAATGAAGCTTTGTGGTGCTACAGAGACGCCCCGGTCTATGAATCATATTCTACAGATGTAAAGGAACAGACCCAACTATAATCACATCATCATAATAGTTTTCAGTGAAAGTGACCGCTCCCACTTAAATCATGACTTACATCACAATATCTGTCAAAATAATTGCAATATGAAGGAAGGCTATGGCTGAAGGATATGCAAAAAATATTGTGTTGACATTATCAGTTACTGTGCAGAGAATAAACTGTGTGTACATATATATATATACACTTTATTTTCTTTTATAAAAATAAAGTGAAGGTCTGATACTGTGACTAATGTGACTGTCGGAGAAGCCTTCATCATCTGTGATCTATTATTATCTATAAGCTAAACTAATTAAGTTGAGAGAGGCGTTGACACAAAGAAACAGAAGAACTCTCCTCAGCTCGTCACTGTTGTTCACACCGACTCGTTAACATTCAGTCAGTTGTACAAATAGTTGACAGGCTGCCTCTTGTCTGCTCAACATGTCTGGACTGACTTCAGCTGACTCCTCTGCTGCTGTTGTTGTTCTCATCATTCTGTCATAGATGAAATAACATCTTCATTCACTCGGTTATTTTAGTCTGGGGGGAGGGGGGGGGGTCTTCCTCTACTCTGGAATGACAGCGTTCTTGTGAGATCTCTGATGTCACTTCCTGTTTAAAAAGCTCTTAGTTTCCATAAAAGGAAATTTCAGTCATTAGTATCCTCCCAGCTGTGATTCAGCAGCAGCCAATGGGAGGACAGGGGAGATAAGGATCTACTCATCTGAAGCTCATTCAGCTCTGAGTGATGCAGGTGACACTAACTATTCCTGTATGATCAGAGGGTGTCTCTATTTTATTATCAGAGACATGTAGGAGCATAAACATACACAGAGAGCGACCAGCTTCAGCCCTCCAGTCTGATCAGGATCAGCTCAGATCCTGATTAGAGTCTGGAGACACTTCCCACTCCACCCTGACTGAAAGGGAAGTGCAGAGTCACAACAGTAATTGCTACAGTGACTGAGAAATGAGGAAGAGACCACAGCAGCCAATCACAGTCAGTGTAACACTACAAACCAACAGAGGCTGAAAGACAAGGAGAAACATGTTCTGGTGAATTCATGTTTTATTGGAGAAAATATAAGTGTTAATGAACGTGTAGTAACTGTAGCAGGAATAAGGACGATTAAAAGTGGTTCAGAAATGAATCAATAAGTTAAACCTTCAGTGTGTTTGACTGTGACTCTTCACAGAGTCAGGTCTGTTCACGTGACTCCTTCAGATGTGAAACCAGATCAAAACTGATGTAGTACACGTGCTGACTGAATGTGCAGCTCATCACTGCTAGCTCCCATCATGCATTCTGTTTGTGCTCTGCCTTCTTGTTTAGTTTATCTAAATACTACTGAAATCTAGTCCATGTGACTGACCAGCTGTTGTCAGAAGTATAACTGTCACTTCAGTTTTATTTATACAGCTCTGAATCACAGCGGAAGTCATAGTAAGTGGTCCGTACTGTATATAGTCTGTGTCCAGTCCTGTCACCCATTCACTCACATTCACAGAACTTTTCTATCACACACAGACACACACACTGAAGATACATCAGAGGCAATTTGTGGTTCAGTATCTCGCCCGACAACACCGACATGTGGACTGGAGGAGCTGAGAATTGAACCACCAACCTGCTGATTGGGGCTCTATTCATACTGATACATGTCCTGCATGTCAGCATGTCAGCAGGTGTAGTCCTAGCCAAAGGTGTTTGGTTTTGTCATTTAGTTTGGTCACAAACTAAATGACAAAAATTAATATTATAAGCTCTAAATAAATGAGGCTTAGATCAATGAAAACAACTGTGGAGAACTGTGAATAATTCTAATGTGACTGAGTCTCTTATTGAGATAGAAGGTCTATTTATTACTGAACCACGTGACTGCTAATTATTTTAATAACTACTTTATAAGAAAAGTGGATAAACTGAGAAACACCATGAGTGTAACAGCTGACTCAGTGTCACATACCATCATAAAGGCTGTTTTATCAAAGAGGAGCATGTGGTTCATATCCACCAAGTAGAATCACACATCTGTTCTCTCTCTGACAACATATCTCCTGGTCCAGATGATCCAGATCCCAAATATAAATCCACGACATCATGTCACAGGATAATAAACCTGCTCTCAGTCGTCCCGTTAGTCCTCTCCCAGTGCTCAGTAAATTATAACAGTTACAGTTTAATTACCGCCCAACAGCGTTCATATAGAGAAGGTTCTATCAATGAGAGCCTTTCAACACGGGGTCATGACCTGAAAGTTCCCACACTCCGTGTAATGAGGCGATGACATCATGAGCATCCACCCATGCCTCACTTCCTGTGACCAAGCAAATCAATATACCTGTTACATGATATGACTGAACAACACAAACAGACAGATGAACAACAGCTTTATCCCATGTGTGTTCCACGGGCCTGGTACTGTACATGACACAGACCTGGTTCACTGACTCACTGTAGGACCAGTCCAGTTCATCATGGCTTAGATCAGCTCTAGCTCTGTGTCCCACAGAGCTCAGTAACAACCTCAGAGTGTGGACAACAGACATCCAGGAGGCCTGAGTATTAATAACCTGGAACTGAGCCATCAGAGATGTTAGTGAGTACAACGACATACACATGGAGCATCAATGTTAGCTCTCAGCAGCTAACATCACCAGTCCTGACAGAGGTCTCTCAGCTGACTTCAGCTCCTGTCAGTCCAGTCCAGACTTCCACTGTAGAGTGACAGCAGTCAACTGTCATCCTGAAGACACACATCCTGTCTGTCTGCAGCCGTCAGATACTGAGCATCTCATCCTCCAGGCCTCACTCTCTGTCCACCAGGAATATCACAACAACTTATCTCACTGAGCCAGAGCAACACATTTTACTGTCACAACCACAATGCTGGGCTGATAAGTCCAGCATGTGATACTGTACTCTGATACAGTCTCTATAGAAAATACCAGTCAGTTCCCTGAAGCTCCTAACACACTACTATCATTTGTTTCTCTCAATCAAGGGACTAAGATCTAATTACTGAACTGAACCGGTTTGAGGTAAACAAGTCTCAGGTACAGTTCACAACTGAAGGTTATAACACAACAAACTGCTTGGCTCCTGTTGGTCTGACTAAAATAGACAGCAGAAATATACCTAGTGTTCTCCTGCAGTAGCGACACTGTAAAAGTGGATGTGATTAGTTATCAGTAAGGCAACATGTCAGTGCACTGTCAGCCATGACAGGACATAGATGCTGACCTGGTCAGGATAAATCACTCTACACATCATCAACTTTCTGTTAAGTCCAACAAAGTCATGTTTTAGAAGAGAGTATAAAAGAGCACACACTTCACCATGTTTAAACACAACTGAGAGACAGAGAAACATTATAATGATTTATATTTCAGAATATTCCTTAAAAAACTTCAGTCTACAAAACCATAAGCTGATTAATCAATTAGTAATTTCATAGAAAAAGAAGCAAAACTGCCAAAGCAGAGAAACACAGTAGAGTTCAACAGTTCAATAGTCCCATGTGAATTTAAGGTTTCTCTATGTCCCTCTGTAACATGATGGTGACACCAGGTTGTTCTCAGGCCATGGCTGTGAGCTGGACACATTAATTCTTTGTCTTCAGATCTGTTTGCAGAAAAAAGGGTGAAACGACACCTGTCCTCTCTGCTCGCTACAAGCAGACGAGTGTTGACAGCAAAGCAGTAGAGTGAAAAAGCTGTGGTGAACAGTTCACGATGGGTTCACAGTGTGCACTGTGCACACTACACAGCACAAACAGCTCTTTGAAACCAAAAACCTCCACTGTCTCTATTCCCAGCTGTACTCAAGACTTCCTGTGTGATCATGACTTTAACCAGCCTGCTGCTGCTCTGCTCCCTGCAGCCCTGCTCTCTGTAGCCCTGCTAAGCTTCTTTAAGTTAGATTTACTGAAACATTTTTAGCTCTCATGTTCTACTGTCCAGTACATGCACTGACATCACAAGCTGATACATGTCAGGTAAAAGTAATGAAGAGTGCTGCTGCTGCCCTGATAATCACACAGACTGATTTAATATGTGGAGCTGTGACAATAATTATATTAATATACAATAATTGGTCAGTCATCTTCCACTCTGGCATCACTCTGACGCTACAGGAAGTGAGAGCAGACACAGGCAGTGGTCCTTATTACAGAGCTCACTACCTGACACACCTGAATCTAACTGAGCCATCTGTTCCTGCTGTTAGATCCAGCTGTGTTTACTCAGCTGTGACACTGTCTCAATGACCTGGTCTATAACATGTGTGACATCCCCCACTTTGAATTCATTCACTGAATGTCATGATCATTTGAAAAGAGGCATGGCATTAAAGCTCCTGACATTTAGACTCAACCCCTTAAACTCCTCTCTGTTCTGAAAAATGGTTTTAAAATGACGTGGATGTAACTCTACACTTCTGCTTCATTTAATATTATTGTAATATTAGCTCTGCCTCTGTCTCCACCCACCCCTCAGACCCAACTCCGCTCATCAAACAAACCTCAGCTTGTTTTCTGATGTGCTGCTGTTCACTACGCAGTGACAGGTGGTGATACAGAGTGTAGAGTGGAGTCAGGAGTCAGTCATGTTTGAAGCAGAAGAAGAAGAATGTGGATGTATCAGTGTTAATGTATTTCATGTCTCTCTCTAACATCATAAATGTAACATAAGCTCAATTATCAAACAGCTTACAGCTAATGTCAGATAAACCTCAGCCCCGATCACCAGCTCTGACTCCTCTGATAAGCCCCGCCCCACACTTGATGTCATTAGTTCCTCAGGTTTGTGACGTATGAAACGCTGTCTGAGTCTCTTTTCATTGGTTCACTGCAGCTCCACAGGGAACACTCAGTCGTGGTTGTGACTGATTCGTTCACTGATGACATTGACACCATGTGGACGTTAACAAGGTTAAAGACTTGACTTTCACTGGAGGAGTCTCATATTTACTGTTGGTCTTTAAATCCAGTTACTGGATGAATCATCCGAATCATTCATCATCAACAAACAACATCAACACTGGACAGGCACAGCAAACACAAACAGTCAGACCTTATAGAGACGGAGGAAAGCATCCTGAACCCTGCTGCATGGTGGGAGAGCTGTCACAGAGCACAGGCTGAAGATGTCTTATTAGCACGTCTAACCACAGCAGCTCTTTAGTCTTTACATTGAAGACAGCGGAGTCATCGATGTCAGTGCATGAGGAAATGAGAGTTTCCTCAGAACTCATCTGCTCTTCTCATCTATCTGATACCAAAACACCATCATATGGTGTGTGTAGCTAAGTCCTTCCTCTTGCACTCCTCATTATGTCAATATTGAAAGAACTGTGAGGGAGACACAGCCTTTTAAAACACAGCGCCAATACTGCAGCTGTGAGTTGATTCATCATTAGTCTGAGGAGTGATGATCAAAAAAAAACAAAACTCTATCAGAAAGGTCAAATGTCATTGGGTTCATTGTTAAAAAGCAGGTAAAACTAAAAAAAGCCAAACAAGCTGATCGACAGGAGAAGAAGAGAAATGAGCACAGGTAATGAAAAACGCTCTGCGGAAAGTGAAGGACACTCTGCAGGAAGTGAAGGACACTCTGCAGGAAGTGAGGAATGCTCAAGTTCCCTTCATCCAGAGGATACTTCAGGACCAGAACTCAGGATGGATTCACCACAAGACCAGAAACCCCTGGTGAAGCTCAGAGTAAGGAGACCAGCTGCAGCTCACAGCTTGTTCCAGTCCTGGAACAAAGGAAGCCTGTGGACTGAGGACACAAAGATCAACCTCTCTCTAAATGATGGAAACAGGAGCAGCTCATGATCCACAGCCTCCACCTCATCCATCAGACATGGTGCTGGTTCTGTTCTGACAGTCTGGTGTTTACTGATGATGTCATAGCTGATAGACGCAGCAGGATGAACACAGATGACTACAGGAGCAGTCTTTGGTTGCTGCATCAAGACTCACTGGACCACATCTCATCATTCAGCAGGATCCTGAACACACTACCAAAGCAACCACAGAGCTTCTCAGCGTGAAGAGGTGGGAAATCCTCAACGGGTCGAGTCATTCAGCTGATTTCAGTCCACCTGCTGAAGACCAGACTAAAGACAGAGACCCCACACCAACAAGAGCTGAGGGAGGCTGCGGTGATGGTCTGAGAGAGATGTGTCTGCATATTCCCGTCTCTGTGCGTACACACAGTTTATTTGAGAGTCTACAGAGTTTATTCAGAGTTTAGGCCCCCGGTCTTCTGGTCTTCTGGTCCTCTGGTCCTCTGGTCCTCTGGTCCCTCCTGTGAATGAGGTACTGGTACGTATTTAGCAGGGCAACATGAGCCTCAGACTGTAGAGAAGCTCTGCAGCCTCCAGCCCTGCAGAGGAATTCAGCTGTACATTCCTCTGGAATACCAGCATCAGAACAGAGACGGAGACAGAGGAAAGAGAGAGAGGCTTTATTCAGCCTCAGTCACTGAGTCAGCTCCAGATCTAAATACGGCCAATCCCAGGGGAGAACAGGAATGTGAGGACAGAGAGACATCAGATAACATCTCATCTCCAATTTAAACTGGTCCCAGCGACAAGGAGGGAACCAGCTACAACAGAGCTGCTGGTATATAGTGTATATTTACACTCATTTAAATATAGCAGTGAAATAAATGGGTTATTATACTTTATATAACATTTCATTCTTTCAGACAGACAGATCATTATATTGGAGAGTGGACACTTCTATATCATTAAAGCCTGAACTACTCACAGTTTCACTGAACTCAACAGGGCTTCATTTATAATAAGCTAATACTAGCTCTGCCTCTGTCTCCACCCCCGTCAGCCCGACTCATCAAACATTATATTATATTGTGTGCAATGCGTTCTTTTTAACTTACGTGCACCAATCAGGAGAAGCATTCCCAATTTTATTGTATTTTAAATACAATGGCAATAAAGGCTTTCTATCTACTCTATTTCTGTAACTGTTCACCCTGAACGGGGCCTGAGAGGGGTCACAAAACACACCTGACTGTGCTCACCTGTACACAAACTCTGACCCACGACTACCAACATGATGGAGACACTGAGGTGAAGCCAGACTGTAGAGATTAAACATTTAATCACTTCATCATCCATCATCCATTGACACACACGCACGCACGCACGCACGACACCACCTGTGTCATCATCAGCCGTGACAGAGAAACACCTGTGTGCTGGATGTTGGCGTTAAAAACAGTGTTTATTGTGCTGTTTAGATGTTGAGTGTGTGATGTCATCAGCTACGTGTTTATAGCCTACAGATGTTTAACAGAGACCAGGAGGTGAGCTTCAGTGTATCTGCCTCCTCTGGTCGTCAAGACTGACAGCAGAGCTTTGAAGGCATCCATCTGAACCTCCTCCTCCACCTCCACCTCTGATCGCTGTTTAACCTCAGGAACAAACAGCTGCTGCAGCCTCAGCCTCTCACACTCGTCCACGGGAACAACACGTAGATCAATGTCCCTCTGGGAATATGGAAACATGGATGAAAGTTGCAGAGTTCAGCATCTGAACAGACCTTCACATCAGCGGCTGTGTGATGCAGTGACAGCTGGATGATGAGTTATAAGACCCAGCACAAACAGCGTTTACCTCTTAATTCAGCTGAGCTCATACAGAGTGATGCACCAGCGTACACGGGATTATGCAACACAACAACCTCATGTAACTGAAGTCACTAAATGAAGAATTCTGGTTAACTTTCTCAACAGGAAACTGTTTCTACAAAATTAGGTTTTAGTCCCAGCCCACAGTGGGCGTCCCCCACCCTCCACCACACCACCACCACCGACCCCCGTGTGAAAATGACACCTTTTAACAGGACTTTCATCACAGCTCATTCCACAACCTCAGCCCATGTTAATACGTTGAGCACAGTTGTATCCAGATATAGAGATATAAGAGTTGTTCAGAGAGAGACCTCTGAGGACTGGTTCAGTTCAGAAACCACCGTCACCTCCGCCTGAGGCTCAGTCTGACTGTACTCTCCTATGTTGGCTCATCATCTGTGGTCTGTGGTGTTTTGTGCCCTAGGAAAACCAGTGAATTTGTCACTGCTGTAACACTAGAGACCAGTTCACAGGTCCGTCTGCAAAAGGAGACGAGAAGCTTGTTTTCTACCGCTCTCTACACCACCACTGCTTTCTGTGTGGATAAATAAACCAGTAGACTCTTCAGCATGTCAATGGTGCTGACGGGTCACAATCACTCAGGATCCACATAGATCCCACAACCTACACAAGTCTCACCTCAAACTTTAGCTTGGAAAAGAGCAGGGCCTCTTCAAGTCGCAGCGAGTAAAGTCTGTTCAAACATGGAGACCACTGCCTTCTAATAAATGGATCTAATCTCACCACAGTCTGCCGCTACAGAATCCTTACATACATGTGGAGAGTCCTTGTTTATCTGACTGAACTCCCCAGGCATCTGACACAGGCTCAGGAACTGGCTCAAGTCTAAAACAAATGATTTCTTGTGCAAGGGGAGTGGCCACACATGTTGTCTTGACCATATATGGCTGAGAGAAAACACTACAGCCGCTCACTGCAGCGCACTGGAATGAAAAGCAGTTTCCTTAACTGGTGTGAGAGTGGGCCACGACACAGACACTGACACCTCTCTAACACAGCCTCCACTCCACTGCACAGCTGGATACATGTGGCAGGTGGATCTGCAGTCACTAAAACTACTCCAGGTCCAAATGAGAGACATGCTAGACTGATCACATCCTGTCTTCACATTCTTGTTCCTGGACGTCAGTCTCTGGCCCCTCCTCCTGATGACATCACACCAGTCATGAATCGACAAGGCGCTGATTTGTTGCCCGCCAATGTGTAGTCTGTCATATCTCTCAGCCAAGTCTCAGCTAGAATCTATCACTCCAATCTCCTGGTTTACACAGTGACTGTCTTATTGCACAGAATACTGTGTAGCGGCAGGGGGCGCTGAGGGGGCTGGTAACATGCATGTATGAAATCAGCCATGTGTTCAGTCTCAGTTTAAACCAACAATCTCATCCAGGTAACTAACGTCTCTGTTTTAAGTGAAGCCTCACTGACACCAGACTTTTTCTGATATTAGATTATTGATTTATCAGCAGTTGATCGCTGATAAATCAATAATCTAATATCAGAAAATACCATCAGCTGTCTGATCTATCAGACAGAGTCTAATCAGAGCTTCACCACCAATCATCATGGTAATTATAACTGTGCAGAGTAATGACAGAGCCTGGAGTACACTGTTACATCACTGCTACATCTCTGCTACATGGTGTAGCATCACTGCTACATCACCTCTATATCACTGCTACATCTCCGCTACATAACCTCTACATCTCTGCTACGTCACTGCTACATCACCTCTATATCACTGCTACATCACTGCTACATAACCTCTATATCACTGCTACATCTCCTCTACATCACCTCTATATCACTGCTACATCACTGCTACATCACCGCTACATCACTGCTACATCACCTCTACAATACTGCTACAAAACCTCTACATCTCTGCTACATCACCTCTACAATACTGCTACATCACCTCTATATCACTGCTACATCTCCTCTACATCACCGCTATATAACCTCTACATCTTTGCTACATAACCTCTACAACTCTGCTACATCACCTCTACATCTCTGCTACATCATCTCTACATCTCTGCTACATCATCTCTACATCTCTGCTACATCACCTCTACATCTCTGCTACATCACCTCTACGTCACTGCTACATCATATTCATGAAAGAAGGTTTTCATGTGGTGCTGAGCAGCTCTAATATGTACCGGTTGCAGAGACTCAGACCTCCTGGTAAGAGTCATCATTTCAGCTGCTTAAAAAGAACAAAGTCAATAACATTACTCACTTCAGATACATAAAATAACCAACATTGTCAATCATAACGTTCAGGTGAAGGTGCAGATGATTACATTCACTTCTTTTGACTTTTTCTTCTATCTAATTTATTCTATCAAACCATCATGCAGAATGTTTTCCGCCCCACACACAAAATCACTGAGGAGGCTTTTCATTGTGACCAACATGGCCTTGAAAAATATCACAGAACTGAGCTAACTTCAGCTCAGTGCAGACCATATTGGGTAAAATGTCTGGTGATCATCAAACTAACTACAGAATGGTGTGTGTGTTTGCAGCACCCCCCTCCCCGAAGTATTGTGGTCTGTTGCTCTGATTAAATAAAGTGAATGTACAATCAGTCAGTCACTGTCACCTCATCAGAATCACATCCTGAATAAGATCTTGGTGCTAATGTTCTGTCATGGTCAGTGTAGTTACAGCACGAGCTGACGGAGCTAGCAGTGTTAACTCTGCTGTCCCAGTAGAATGTAACTCTGCCACAGTAGAATCTATTTTACATTAGGGTGTAACTGTGTCACAGTGAACTGTAACTCTGTCACAGTATTAATGTAACTCTGTCACAGTAGAATGTAACTGTTACAGTAGGATGTTACTCTCTCAAAGTAGATTGCAACACTGCTACAGTAGAATGAAACTGTCACAGTGGAATGTAACTCTGTCACAGTTTTAATGTAACACTGGTACAGTAGATTGTAACTCTATCACAGTAGTAATGTAACACTACTACCATAAAATGTAACTATCAAAGTAGAATGTAACTGTCACAGTATTAATGTAACACTGCTACAGTAGAATGATACTCTGCTACAGTAGAATGTAACTGTCACAGTAGAATCTATTTCACAGTAGAATCTAACTGTTAAAGTAGAATGTAACTCTGATACAGTAGAATGTTAGTCTGTTACAGTAGAAACTATTTCACAGTAAAATGTAACTGTTACAGTAGAATGATACCCTGTTATAGTATAATGTAAATTTGCTACAGTTGAATGCAACTCTGATACAGTAAAATGTTACTGTTAAAGTAGAATGTTACTTTGTTACAGTAGAATGTAACTCTTTCATAGTAGAATGTGACTGCAACAGTAGAATCTAACTCTGTTACAGTAGAATGATACTCTGTTATAGTATAATGTAACTTTGCTACAGTAAAATGTTACTCTGATACAGTAGAATCTAACTATCCTACAATAGAATGCTAGTCTGTTACAGTAATGGTAACTCTGTTACAGTAAAATGTTACTCTGTCACAGTAGAATATAACAATGCTGCAGTAGAATTTAAATCTTTATCAGTAGAACGTAACTGTCACAGTAATAATGTAACACTGCTACAGTAGAATGTAACACTGCTACAGTAGAATGTAATAGTGCTTCAGTAGAATGTAACTGTCACAGTATAATGTAACTCTGTTATAGTAGAATGTAACTGCAACAGTAGAATGTAACACGGTCACAGTAGATTACACTGATGGACAGTAGACACTGGATGGAGTCAGTCACCTTTCACCTTGAGTGGCAGCATGTAGCATGTAGCTTGTAGCATGCCCTGGAGCACTGACTACAGACTGTTATCATCAGCTCGCTGGTAGTGTTCACATTCAGACCTGCCTGTTGCTGACAGCAGTTTACAGCTCAGAGTAAACGTGTCTCCGTCCACATTCCTCCGCTGTCGCACACCACATCACAGAGGTGGAGGAATCTACACCCGGAGGCTGCACTTTCTGTCTGTTTGTGTAGTAACACACCCAACACTGCTCTTTGTTAGCGGAGCTGCTGAATACAGGGACTTCTTAAAAATAGGAACTCAACAAGATTACACAATTATACACACAGGCGCGCGCACACGCACACACACACCTCATCAAAATGCCAGACGCCCTAACTTATTGTCCGGAAACTTGAGCAGGTCTATAGATGGAGCAGTGATAAAGCGCCAGTCCTGAACAACATCGTGTTAACTAACTGGAGACTTTCACACACTGTTCTGTGTGTGTCTGTGTTGTGTGTCTGTGCTGCTGCTACACATTTGCAGGCCTGTGTCTCTGCTACTTTCAACAACTTTTCTGTCTCCACATCGAGGCTCTGCTGACGTCACGGCGTCGTCGCTACAATGGTGGAAACTTTTCAAACTTAGAAACTTTCATTCTGACCTGAGCGCGTCGATGATTTCCCGCCGGCGGAGCCTCGACCTCTGAAAACCACAAACGGTAGCGGTCCCTTAACCGTTCCCCGGTACAAAGCGGATTTTTTTTAGCAGGGGAAAGGCCAGTTAGCGACTTTTCCTCGGTTCCCCTCCCTATCCGCTCTGGGCTCTGCGGCTGCTTAAACTCCACCCTGGCTGGGTGCGTCGCGCGGTGCGGGGCGGTGTCCGCTGCTGTGGAGCCTGTAGTGGACTGCTGCTCTGTGGCGGGCGGGTCTTCCTCTCTCCCTCTCTCTTCTTTTGTAGAGATTTCAAACACACACTTTTAAGGCATAGTTCCGTTACACAGCTCCAGTGAACATTCATGTTGAACTGTACGAAAGACAGAGAGAGGAGAGGACACAGAAAAGAGGGTTCGGGTTTCAGGGCTTCTCTGTCCTTCTATTCAGGTAGATCTGTTCACCTCCTCCTTCTGTTTGGGGCTGCACCTTTAGGGATTCACATCTATGAATAACATCTTAGTTATTTAACAGAACGTTTCAGTGTTTCTCCCATAGTCCTCAGTTTTAACATAAACTTAAATATAAAATCCTGCACAGATTCACAGTGGAAGAAAACCTGTAAAGTGCCCCTGACCCAGGAGCTGTTCTCACAATAAACGGTTTATCTAAGACATCAGTGGAGGAACAGATGTGGTTCAGGAGCTCACTTCTCTGGATTTCTCTTAAAGGAGAAAATATAAATTTCTTCTCTGAATTCTTGTAGCTCACATTTTACTGTCAGCTGATTCAGATAATACACTGTTAATAAAACACTGATAATAAACTAATTAATGAACCTTTGATACAGAGTCGGTGTCAGGACTGAGTTAGAGAACTAAAATCTTTGAGGTGAACTCCATCACTTTATTATAGTCTCTGAATAAACAGTTAAGATTCATTGTTTCCTGTGATAAACTGTGCTCCCAACTGTTCAGTGACTGCTGCTGGTGTTTGTAGCGTGTTAGATATAAAAGATTATAGAGTAGAACAGCATTTAATACAGTCATATGACCTTAATCAATATTAGACTAGTTAATTAAAGAGACAGATCATCTAAACAAACAGCAACTCCAATAGTATCAGAACTAGAGATAAAACTATAAGAAAATTGATTGAGCAACAGGGTCTGTTGATAATTGATTCATTGTTTCAGTATTTCCTGGTCCCAGTCTGTCAAATCTGTTGTCATACATGACATTAAACTGATTATCTGAGGGGTCTGAACTGTTAGTTGAACTCTGAGAAACTTTGAGTGCCATTTTCACTATTTTTTAATATTTCATAGACTAAACACGGAATCCACTAATTGAGAAAACGACTGTCAGATAGATTTATAATGAATTTTAATTGGTTGCAGTTCACTGAGCTCCAGTGTAAGATTTCAAAGTTCATTACTTTGGCACCATCCGGTGGTGGAGACAAGGAGGTGTCTGGAGAACAGCAGCAGCTCTCACTCAGTGAACCTGTGTTTCCTGCTCTGACCTCTGACCTCCAGACCCTCCACAGGACTGAAGCTGTGTCTATAAGACTTTAACTGTCCTGTTAAGTCCATTCTAACTCCATCAACATGATATATGATTATAACAGTCAGACATTCCCTTATTAACTCCCCCTCAGTGACCTTTGATCGTCTGTGTAAGTCTGAACTGCCTGTAAATTTACAGTCCATTCTACTATGGTAATCAAAGGTGGACAAAGTACAAAGCTCCTTCAGATCCTCCCGGTCAAATATGACTCCAATACAAGTGAAAGTTGTTCAGTCAGATTTTTACTGGAGTTAAATTACTGGAGTACTTGATCTTTCAAAATACTGAAGTATTCAAAAGTACATTATGTCAAAACATTGTTGTATTGTTCCACATTTGCAGAAGATAATGACTCTGAAACAACCTACTGACTGACTGGCTGATTGACAATAATTGTCTTTAAGTGTAGTGGAGTAAAAGTCAGAAGTTTAAAAATAAAATAATACTCAAGTACAAGATAGAACAATACAGTACAGATACTCAAAAAATGTACTTTAGTATAGTACTCAAGTTAATGTACTTTGTTGCTGTCCACCTTTGATACAAATCTATAGTCTTATAACTGTGCTGAACCCTCAGTAATTCAGGATCAATGTCCCACATGATTTTCTAAAACCCAGACAAACTCTTCATCTCATATCTTCTGTCATCTGATTCCTATCCAGCCCAGACCGTCCTCTCCTTTTCCCATCATGCAGCAGACTTTCTGTTGGATCACCGTCTCCACGCAGCCTCAGGGTGACCCAGTAATTAGTCACCAGCTGCTTCTGACCACGATGACATTTCACCTGCTTCACCTCGGAGTGAACACACTGAGGAAATCCTGACTGCTGATAAACATTCTGCGAGCTGAGTCTGCAGAACATCCAGGTCTGTAGCTCAGACTGTGCTACTGATCCACATGCAATACTTCCATAGTCTAACCTTAGTCGAAAACTTATTTCCATTAGTTTCACATTAGATTCCCTGACTCCCTTTCTTGTGAAGAACATAGCTTTTGTTTTTTCCACTGATCCACGTTTTGTTTCTCATTTTTCAACTTGATTATTGCAGTTTCTTAACACTTCTCCACAAAGTCTCATCATGCACAGACACTGATCTGCCTCTGTCCACTGGAGTATTTACAATACATCATTTATCATAGTGGAAATAAACTAGACCTCATACAGTCCCTGAGGAGTCCTGTCATTGACCTGACGGCTGACCTGTCTTCACCTTGACTCAATATTTTCCCTCTCATTCCCATTAAGACCAGTTTTATGTTATGGAAAGATGAATTTCTGATTTCAGCATCAGAAAAAAACACATAGACCATGTGACTCCATCTTTTACAGAAGTGACACACTGTCCTCATAAACATGAAAAGAAATCATTACTATTATCCAGCCACATGTGTCATCTCCTGACTGTATCCAGAGTCCATCATTTACTGCTTCCCTCTTCATATCTGAATGATGCTCTGCAGCCTTCACACAGACCTGAATCCTCCCAGTCTTAGATCTGATCTCCCTTTCATCTCTTCTGTTAGAAAACTCTCTTCTTGTTCAACTTCCCAGCATGTTCTTCTTTAACTGTCGGTTGTTCGTCGTTACATCCTCCCTCCTTATTCTGTTTTTGTTTAACAGCCTCAGCATATGAGACTTTCTCCTCCACCTCTTTTTCCAACACTTCACACCCCCACTCACTAATCTACTCTCCGATCCCCTCCACACTCACTGTAAAACACTGTGGCCTCCCTCCCTCCCTCTACACACCAATCTCTTCTTCTCTTTCCTTCAGTCTCATCTCCAAACTCCTGAAACACCTTAGAGGTTTTGGTCTTTATTCTCTTCTATGTCACATCTGCCCATGTCAGTGACGCTTTGTTTATCATCTCCTGTTTTATTTTGATAGGATTTACCTTGTGTGTCTGTACTTCCTGTCCAGTTTCCCGCTCTTGTGATTGTCTGCACCACCCCGATGTGTTTCACCTGTGTCAAGTTATTTCTGCCTCACCTGTGTATTTAGTCTCTGTGCTCCAGTTCTCTTCAGTTCTCGTGTTCCCAGCTGCTTCCTGAGTTTGGATTTTCTCGTTGTGTTCCTGCTCCATGTTGGGTTGTTTTTTTTTTGCAGTGCTTCCTCTGGTCTGTGAGTTTTGGTCTTCTTTACTTTCATTACACCTGCCAGCCTTCACCTGTGTCTGCATGTCTTCTCCACCTGCACTTCACTGTTGCATCCTATTAACATCTTTCCATCTTCTCAAACTCTAATATATATCACGTCCTCAACTTGTCCTGCAACTTTCTTTTTTCCCTTAAATCTCATCTTTACATTTCTCAGTCCTGCCCTTGTTTCCTTCTCCTCATCCTCTCTTCCCTCACGCTCTGATCCACCTCTGCTTGATGCCTTTTTTTTTTCTTTCTCTTATGACTGTTCACCTTCATGGCTCTCCTCCCTCTCATCTCCTCCTCTTCTCACTCACTCACCTCATCATCTTCCTCACTAACCAACCACTCACCATGAGGAGCTACAGCTCAGGTGTAGAGACTAAGCTACCTGCTGCCACCACCCAGGGCCGGCCTGACCCTGTATGGGGATCCAATCAGCTATTGATGATGGTGTGGCTGATAAATGTTGAGGCCCATACAGTATTTATCATGTAGTTTTAAAGAGTGTAGGTGATGAGGTGAGATCTCACCTGCAGACCTGTGTGTGTGTGCGCTCATGATTTCATGATTTATTGATAAAAGTAATTCTACACAGAGTGTCTGTGAAGTTCATTTATTCTGAATCTACACATTTACACAAAGTGTCATCAGATGAGATATCTATACAGCATAAATAATCTTACAGTTTGTACATTACCATCAACACAGGTAAAGATCATGTGACTCTGAGACAGGTCCCCCCCCCACACACACACACACTCTTTACGTGTGTGTGTGTGTGTGTGTGTGTGTGTGTGTGAGCAGGGTCTGACCTCAGAGGAACCAGGTCTGACTGTACATTTAAAAACATCTGTACATGATTCTGTTTACAGGTCATACATGTTTGTTGTAAGGCTTCTCAACGTGGTCACCTGGACGTCAATAGTCCAGACTCCAGTGAGCCCGGCTACCAGCTGATCCAACCAGGACCAGGAGAAAACCAACAGTTATCTAAGGCTGTTGTTTTCTGCCTGTTTATGTTGCTGACTGGAGCCACAGTCAAACCAGTGTCAGTGTTAAAACAGGAAGAACAACCACACTGAGAAAAACAGGAACTAGTGTGATGATAGGACCTGAACCTGGAGCTAAGCCCTTTGACTTTAAGGCTTCAGTATGAATGTGATGGACTTTGATGAGGAGCCAACAACACTGGATCACAGCTACAGCTGTGAAGCTGTGGCTGTTTGGTGAGATGAACAGAGACCAGAGTCAGACTGGAACCATCACTGAAGTCCTGAAGCAGCAGTCTGCTGTAGTGTACGAACCTGCTCTGACCGACTCTGCACAGTCAACAGTGACTGCTGCTGCTTCACAGGCTGAAAGAGGCAGAGCCGCTGATGATCTGGATTCTCTGGTACCTCAGCTCTCCATCATGTGTGGAGTAAAACCTGCAGCAGTGCTGCATCATGGGACAGGTGAGGAACTGACATCTGTCAGTTCATACAGGAAGTAAACACACAGACGACACAGGTCATATTCATGCCTGTTTCCAGTTTGTGATTGTGATGATGAGCAGCCCCTCACCTCAGTAGAGGATGTCATGTGACATCAGGTCACTTAAACATGTGAGTCAAGTCCAAACATCCTCATCATCCTCAGAGCTTGACTGTCAATACTGATTTGATGCATGTTGAACCTTTAAAGATGAGACACAGAAAAATCTAAACCCACTGATGTTGGTTCACTGTCTCCATGGTGATGAACTGTTACTGTATGTGTGGCAGTGAAGAAGAAAACACATTTGTTGTGGTTTGGAAAAAATTAATATATATATTATACCAATAATTAATATAATCTTCTATTAACTAATCATCATAATCAACATTCAAATATCCTGTTAATATCTACACTTTCTGATCCTGATGCTGACCCTGACACCACCGGTCCACACAGATTCAGTTCACCATCAGTTTAACTGAGCAGCTGCTGAGAAGCTGAAACCAGAGGATGTTTGGTGACATGATGAATTCACTCTTAAACACTGACAATTAATTCATCAATAACCAGATGAGGTCTCATCTCCTCACACTGCTATCACAAACAGTCAGATCTGATGAGGAGCAGCAGCGTCTTCCTCAGTGGGTTTAGACTTTTCTTAAAAACAGAGAAACCAACATCAGAGTAACTCAGAGCAGTTTCAGTGTTGACACGTTCCTATGGAGCAGACTGTGACTATGTCAGCTTGGCTACAGGTGGAGCATCAGCTGCTCCTGGGGTCTGTAGTCCTGTAGGAACTGATCTCCTTATAGAAAACTGAGGTATTGAACACAAACAGCAGGGTGGGGGTGTGAGCTCTGTCTCCCGCTGGGTTGCCGTGGCAGCAGTGGCAGCAGCAGCACCAGCACTCTGATACATAAACACGGTTGAGGCCCACTTCCCTTTGTTCTTTAATCAGCAGAAGGCCTGAGGCCACACTAATTATGGTCATTTCCTCTTCCTGTCTCTGGCTGCCAGCTGCCAGCAGGAAGTTTGCTCCCAAACATCTGCCTGTGCCCCTCCCAGATAAACATCTGTCCATTATGCACTAATGCAAAAGGAGAACATGTAAAAAAAAAGTAAACTTTAAATAAAAGGTTAAAACAAACTGTGGTGATGGAGACAGACTGGACAGCAGGGCATCATGGGAAGGGTACAGGCAGGACAGAAGCATCTGTCCACAGGCATGACTCACTGATCCGACCTAATTTAGTTTAACATACAATGATTTTCGAGGTGACCTCTGACCTCTAGTGCTGTCTGATACCTCTCAGAGGTTAGCTAAGTGCTCTCAGTTGCTGACGGTGGCCTCGGGGCTGGAGCTGGCTGCAGGGATGCGAGGCATCTTCTTGGCTGGACTGGGGATGTGCTGAGGAGGAAAAACATAGCATTTATTTTTATTAGTTTAGTTTATCTAAGACAATGAGAGAGGACTCTGGTCACATAGAATAACATATAATGCTGTGATACTTGAGCTGGTGCTCAGCCTGACGAGCTCTGACAGCTCATTAGCATTAGCATGTTGCAAGATGATTCTTGCCTTTGAAGAAACTTTGTGTGTTAAAGTCTCTCTTACTAAAACTAAAAACAGTCCCTTCCCTGTAGCTGCCAGTTGCTCCTCCCTCAGAGCATGCTGATTGGTCAAAACCACTGAGGTTCAGCCCTCAGTGAACAGCCTAGAGCCTGGAAAGATTTTCACCCACTGCTACTACCCCCTGCTGGTCATCTACTGCATGCACAGGTGTAGGAGCTGTGCATGTCCCTCTCATCCTTATCAGATGTAATGAGATATAAACATTTACTCCTCCTGTACCTCGGTGGCCGTGCTGGTGCGAACAAGTTCTGGTTCTGCCGGCAGGTTATGGCTCAGAGGTCTGCGGGCGTATTCCCTGCGGTGTTTGTCGTCCACTCGCGTCAGGTACCAGGTCCCTGGGAACAGCTCGTCCACTGAGCCTCGGGGGACATAGCTGGCTGCAGGACAGAGAGAGACAGCAATGATCAGTGACAGCAGGAAGTGAAACTGAGTATCAGGTCAGGAGTTAGAACAGTAAGAACCAGAGCAGTGTTCTTCACTGGGACAGGACTCCGGACTAGAGCAGTTTATGACGGGTTAGACTTTGATGCTCAGGCTCAGTAAAGATTCTTTATAATGTTATCCCCTAACATCCCCCTGAGCAAACACCTGGTGAAAGTGGGGACTTAAAGCTTCCTGAAAGACTGATTTACTGTCACTGCAACCCACCAATGAGAGCAGCAGTCATACCTAGGTGGTGAGTCTCCTCCCTCAGCTTCATGTTCTCAGAGAAGACGGCAGGTGAAACCTTCGTCCTGGAGTCCAGTCGGACCTTCAGGTCACTGAGGCTGGACACCAGTTTGTCCAGACCAGATCCTGCCGCAACCAACAGAAGAACACACACCGTTAGTTTATGTTGGACTTCCATCCACGTCACACAGCTGAGGGTAACTGAGGCCGACTCACCAGGTGTGTGGTCCTGTGTCACTCTTACAGAGTACAGCGTCGCAGCAAATCCTGAACCGTAGGAGAAAACCCCGATCCTCTGTCCTGCTATCTGTGAGGGTGTGTGTCTGTAACAGAGACAACACACACTCTGCTTACACAACACTGACACTGATGTTTCAACAGCACCTCACTGTGTACCAGGTCATTTTACAGCTTCTAGTGACTCTGCTAAAAACCTGAGGTGTAACTTCCTCTTTAGTCAAGTAACAGTGAGCTGCAGTGAAAATAAGCTGGTGGTCTAGACCCACATCAAGAACCACCATGGAAACAAGTCCAGGACTTTGTTGTGTTGTGCTTGACATTGTGCAGGTCCATGTAACTAGGGTCCTCTCTCATTGACAGATCAATTAAACTAATAAAAATAAACCTGCTGTGACTTGTCTTGCCCTGAGTGCGGCCTGTCAGGCTGTGCTTCCCCTCAGGTTGTGCTGCTCTGCCTGATAAAACAACGTTGAGGGAAACAGAGTCTGTGATTATCAAAGTGTCATGAAGGGATCTGTGAAGGTTGAATGTCCATCAGATCCAGCTGCTCTGTCACATCTGTCATGGTTCAGTGTTCACTGGATTTTCATTTTAAAGCGTTTGTTCACATGTGCGTTTCTCTGCTGAGAGATGATGTTGTTGTTTTAATGACATCATTGATTCCTGAAGGGAATGACTTTGGCGTCCTTGTTAATCCCCTCCCTGAATACATACAAATTTATGAATGAATGAATGAATGACAGTCAGACTCACTGTGCGATGAGTGAAGCCAGGCAGCCGTAGACTGAGGGGGTGTACATGTTTCCGTTCTGGTTGGAGATCAGCAGGGAGGGTTTGGTCTTCCTCTCAAACAGATCTGCACTGGCCTTCATGAAGGCCTTCTCCACATCCCGGTCAAAGTAGGTCTCCTCAGGCCGTATGTCTCTGCCACACAGAAACAGACACTCGGTAAACAACAGAATACCAGAAACAACAGGTTTTGTTTGTATTGTCACAGAATAACTGAGTTATTGAGGTTTCATATCTAGTTTTGTTTTTATTTTCTCTCCGATTTTCCTGATCCACCCTGATACAGTAGAGGTCAATGAAATCTGAATTAAAAAGTCAACAGTAACATCACCAGTGTCCTGATGACTTTAATCTACAGAACATGACTGACAGTTTTCACAGGGACTTCTCTGCTTTAACGTAACTGAGCAGGTTTAACACGTCTGAGCTGTCAGGTCCTGACAGACCACTTCAGCTCTGTTTTTACTCTACAAGTCCACTTTCCAAAATGTGGGAGTGCTCCTTTAATGAGGAGATCCTTTATCACGCCCAGAACTGCGTCTCTGTGCAGTTGCTTTCCTCTGAGTGTACCTGAAGGCATCGAGGCCTGTGAAGGGTCCCGTCTCGGTGTTGGGGCTGGGGTGGCTCAGGAAGTCGTTCAGCATCAGTCTGGCCAACGACTTCTGCACCAGTTTACAGTATGGAGAGTGAAAGACCAGGTAACCAAAGTCCTCCAGGCTGAAGAGCTTCTCTGATCCGTCTGTTGAGAAGACGAACAAGAATGATGAGACCACAGAGACCGTTTGGTCTGAAGAACTCCTGACACACTGATCTGTCTCACTGTCACCGTTGCACAGTGCAATGAGAACAACACAACACATGTTTGTCTCCTCCCACCTCTGCACCAGATACAAAAATACCAAAGTGACAAAGTTCATTTGAAGGTGAGGAACATACCAACCTAATGAACATGTTGACACATCAGGTTAAAGGCTCATCTCATTAAACCACTTCATGGTCACTGAACTTAAGTAAACTTCTTAGCACAGCAAACAGGTAATGTCCTAAACCCTCTTAACTCATTAGACTGTTATCCATCCAGTCCCTCCACTGCACTCCCCTCATGGGTCTGACTGAGCACCTGAGGTACTCTGACCACCTGATATAAAGAAGACACATCTTAGATCTGTGTCTGCAGGTGTTTTAAAAAAGGCCTCCTGATATATTTGAGCTTTACTAACATTAGGGGGGATGGGCCAGGACCAATCTAAAAAGAAGATGCACATCTGTCAAAGGGGTAAACCTGTGGATGAGTTGTGATAATGTATTAAGAATTTGTAGTTCACTTTACTTAAGGTAAATTAAGACAAATGTTTCAAAATATGGTGATAAATAAATATAAAACTGAGATATGATTATTATCATGAACGTAGCAGAGAAAGTCTTTATTTACTTTGTATGTTTGACACACTGGAACTCCTTGTCTTGCCTCTTGTTTAGTTTCTGTTTGTAAAATAAATATATATATATATATATATATATATATATATATATAATAGTTTGGTGTCTAATCTTAGTGGTGAAAAGTTTCTTTCTGTTTCTGCTTCTCCTCTTTCTCATTTTCTCTGACCAGGAATTGGCCTGTAGTGAGAGGGTTGCTGTTTCATGTAACGTTATGTAGAGAGGGGCGGTGTAATAAGCTATAGCTTCAGCCTACACCTCTTCAGCCAGTACTGATGATCACTACTGAAGGTGTCATTTAGTAGAGGAGTGTGGAACACACCTATACACCTCAGGTGCTAAGTTGACCTCTGACACCTCTTCACCTAACAAGCAGCTGATCTGAGAGGAATATAAAAACAAGCCTCCATAGATCAGTCTCCACCCACCTCTTTGCCACTGAGCGTGGATCTTGTTGCGATACACAGAGTAGCAGCGGTCCAAGGCACTCAGGTAGCACTCTATCGACAGCTTCCCGTCCACCACAGGGTACTCTGACACCAGGTCTGGCTTGTAGAAGTCATATGCATGCTGCATGTGGGTCCCTCGCAGACCTGCACCAAAGCAGGTGTCAAACACATTAAAAACACACAGACTGAGCTGGATACATTTAAAAACATCACTTAAAGGCCTGTTGTGATAAACAGAATGACTGTGATACTCTTTGGTATTTAGAAGTAAAGTTCAACACCTCATTACAACATACTCATGTCACCACTGCACAGTGAAAACAAGCACAGCTCTTATTGATTTCCACATGTCAACAGCAGCTGAATCCAAATCAAAACTTCAGTGACTTGGTACAACAGTTCATTCAGCAGTAAACATTCAATCAGCTGAGTGACAGTGGGCTCTTATCAATACATTGGTCACTGAAGAGTCCACTAGAGGCAAACAGTTATCAGTGAACTGACCTCGTTCAAAGGCCAGAGGAGCATTTGGTCCAATCAGCATGGCCACTGCACCAGCCCCCCCTGTAGGCCTGGCACTTCCTGTGGCGTAGACAGCAATATCCCCTGCTACCACCAAAGCATAACGTCCTGCAGAAAGGATAAGATAAACAGCAGGACTCATTTTAAAGAAATATACACACATACATTTCCTCTGTAAAACTGTTTCATCAACACAGCAGCATCAGTCTCACACAAATCTGTCCCAGCAACACACAGTCTAACACTGGTTAAAGCTGATTAAATACATGTCTCAGCTAAAAGATATAATCTGATCAGTCAGGGTGTCAATGATAAAACTGAATGAAAACTTCTCCCTAAGATTAAACTGATACTGTCACTGCTACTGCTGAGAGGGAGCATTGTTCAGACTGACCACATCTTTTATTCAGTAGGGAAGATCCCATCTTTACATATCTACAGGGTCGTTAACACTGAACTGAGTATTTATGGCTTATAGACATTACAATGGAAAAGAGTTTTATGTTCAACACAACTGATAAAGAAAATAACTAGCAGAAATAACTAGCAGATTAATCAAGAATGACAATAATAGTTAGAAAACACATCAACAACAGTGACACAGGACTGTTGACTCACCATCCCATGAGCTGGACTCCACCCAGTTGACAGCATTGAAGAGTGCAGCTGTTCCACCATAGCAGGCATTTGTGGTGTCAATGCCCTCCACATCTGTATTGCCCGAGTCCTCAAACAGCTGCATGATGACGGTTTTGACAGACTTGGACTTGTCAATGATGGTCTCAGTGCCGACCTCCAGTCGACCCACGCTGTCGTAGGACAGGCCATTTCTCTCCATCAGCCTCTGGACCACAGTCAGGCACAGAGAGTTGATGTCCTCGCGGTCAGAGCAGAAGCCCATGCGAGCTTGGCCCAGGCCCACCGTGTATTTACCAGCTGCCACGCCGTCATACTGCTCCAGCTCGGTCTGGTCCACATACTGGGCCGGGAAGTACAGTTCCATGGCAATGATACCCACGTCTTTGGGCCATGGTCCCAAACAACTGATTGGAGCTGATCCAGGCATCCTGAACAGGCTGAGGAGAGGGTTCACATTCAGCATTGTATTAATTTGACAGATTCGTTTGTTGTTAGTGTTGGAGCCCTGCAGTTTCTAAATGTCCACAGTATTTAATCGAGAGCCTGTAATGTCTCCTGACTGCTAATGTTGGACTGGGGTCTGAAAAGAAGGGTGGTACAGACACACCACCTATCAAAGCTACACAGGCACAACCGCCAGCTCTCTAACCTTTACCACTGTAATAACATTAAGAAGGTTAAAGAGCACATTAAGTGGTTAAAGAGCACGTTACTTCAGTAATACCAGTTACTATTTACATCCATCCAGGCTGTTAAAATAAATGCACCACCAGAGCAGCAGCAGCTATCCCAGAATAACTTTAAAAATGAGACTAGCTATTTTTCCATTGGACAGCTGTTATTTATATATACGACACTGCACTTTAATAACTACAACCAAGCTAATACCACTGGAGTCTCACAACAACACGTTATTTAGCGTTTAACATGAAGTTTGTGTCGTTGTTGCACTGTCAGCTCAGAAATATTCAAGCTAACGTTATTTAGCTAGCTGATGTAAGGTTACAGCTATCAGACAAGGTTATAGAGAACAGTGGGCAGCTAGCATGTCAGCTAATATCGTTGCCCTAGTAATGACACTTATCGTGGTGATTGAGATATAATCATCTGTCTGCTTTACTTGACGTTAACATACAAAACAAACACATGTTTTTAGCTAACAAAAAGACAACGTGCACAAAGGAAGCTATTTGCGTTAGCTAATTAAAAATACATACGTAGAGTCTCTTCTAAACTGAAGCTAGCTATTTACTGTGGCATCTACAGTGTAAAGTGTGGCAGCTAGCTGTTAGCTGTCACACTGGTTATTACACGTACCTACACAGCTACATACAGCTCGTGTTTGGAGACACCAGATAAAGACACAGAAGTAAAACTGGGTGAAAGGGCAGCGGGATTTCCTGAAACTTAAGTCGTTTAGGACCGGGACTGAAATCTGTAGCCCGTTAAACTGTCATATTGGGGGGTCAGTTGTGTAAGAAAGACTTGTTTACTGCCTGAAAGAGCGACGACACCGGATTTTCACACCGAAACTAGTAGTTCACTGAATCTGATAGGTGATAACACGAAGCAACAGCATGATTTCAACCACAGTGAGTTGGCTACCCGGACCAAATAGCTGACGGACCCACTTCCTATCCAGGTCATGGAGCCAGACTTTAGCTCTGAATTTAACGTTAGCTGACAGTGTCTTCTGGTGTTTGTAGACCAGCGGTGTTAGAAAGGTGTTAGCTAACTTAATGAAGCATGATTCAACCTCTCTCAGTTAAACACACAGACGCACATTCTCTGTTGACAGAGTTGACAGTTAAAATTAGACTCTACAACACTCTTGACTTTCAGATTAAAAGCATGGTGAAAACCTCTCACCTGTATGTGAAGTGGACAGACGCTGACAGTAACTACTCCGCTATTGTTAGTGAGCTGCCGGCACTACTGTATTTATATATGACGATGGCAGAGCGGTGAACACCCTGGACTACAGCACCTGGTCTCCTGTCCAATAACAGCTCACACACAACATGCGGCGCTACCAAGTCCCGCAGCTTTCTGTCCAATGGGATTTAAGGAATCACAACCACGCGCCAGAGCCGCGTCAGCCGTCCAATGGCGTGACATGTACGATGTCTGGTGAGAGAGAAGGAGCCAATCAGATGGTGACATTAATTCCTGGCGCGGCAGTGGTACAGAGCAGTGTGTCCATGGCAACATGTATCCATTCATACAGTCAGTGTCTCCGCTGTCAGGTAGAAACTGTGAAGAAGAACAACTTTACATAACTTTACTCACGTTAATGCAGCAGAACAACAATGTGAAAATACAGAAATGTTATCGGCTAAATGTTCTAAAATATCAAAGTAAAAGTAGTTGTTCTTCAGTGCCGTGATCGTAACTTATGGTTAGGGTTGGGGTTCAGAGCTCCGGGGTGCCTTGGGCTAGAGCCTCTGCATAAAGTGACTGTCAAAGTCACAGAGCTCAGTTTGTCTAGCAGAAGTAAATTTAACCCAATAATTACAGAATACAGAATGAGCTCTTTAAGACATATAATATTATATTATGGGATTCTGATGCATTTCATGTTGTATCTGTGTAGTTTGATGTGTAACATTTTACTCCACCTGTTTACCTGACTGCTGTGGTTACTCTGCAGATCACGCACTGACTCACTGTAAATGTTTTGGTCTTATGGAAAATGAACACACTCAAACTGTGACAGCTGCACAGCTGATTGAAATGTCCATAACCTTCCTGCCCTCACACACTCACACCTGAGGTTTTTCAACAGGTTACATTTTGTCTTCATTGAGTTGACTCTAATACACATCACATTCACATTGAACACATAAGATAACATACAACATACAGCTTTTGTTTCAAACATTTAAACATTTATTTAGTAGCCTACTTTTGTATTCACTTGATTTTTCAGTACATTAGCTTCTATTTGCTGACTGAAATCATGTCAGGGGTCTTCTTAACGAGAATATAGAAGGGTCTTGTGAGTGTGTGGTAATCACTGATTAATGTATCTGCTCCTGTCTCCTTCATGTAGCAGCTGCAGAGTCAGAGACACTGTCAGCGAGCAGTTAGGACATCACACTGATTTAAGATGAAATCAGTATTTATTGTTGTCATCTCATCAATACAATGTCTTAACTCAACAGTCCACAGTTCATTGTTCACCTCACACAATTCTTCAGTTTTAAACCTGAAACATGTGTGAAGGTGTTTTCTGTTGAAATGAGTTAATAAATAATTAGTATGGTCCGTGCTGAAGCACAACACAACTTTAACATACACAACATTTACAGCAAGTCAACAGCCATGTTAGTGGATGTACAGAGGAGCACTGTCCATCAACTGTAAACAGAGTACACACATAAAACACATAAAAACTGAAATGAACTGTCAGGGCTTCTGTAGTCATCAGGTCAAAACACGCTTCATCAGTTCTGTCGGATTAGTTCTATTGCTGTGGAGAACATTCACAGAACCACAGACTCTCACTGAACAGACTGATGAACACAAACTGAAGGAGAACCTCCTCTTTGAACAGACTGAACTAGATTAAACAGAGACGCAGGAGAAGACGTACGAACCTCGTACCGTCACTGGCAGTGCAGCGGACTGAAATAAAACATGCTCATATCTAAAAACTCTGACTGATAGAAAAATATATGGTTCTATCAATATACAATGTTGGGGGGGGGGGTCAGAAGACAACCTGGTGAGTCTGCTGATGCCTCTCACTGGAACTGACTCCCAGAGTTTCTCTCCCACAGCAGCAGCAGCTGACTTCCCACCTGAGGCTCCAACTCCTGTAGAGACAACAGACAGGAAATGGTTCACATGAGAGGACAGGAAGTGCTTTACCTACAGACAAAGAAACACAAGCTGCAGTCGAAAAGTCTTTTTTCTTATGAAGGTGAAATGTGAAAGTGAAATGAGGTGAAGTATCTGAGCAGCATCATGATCACAGCTGCTCCACTTCTCTACATGAGGAGGAAAGGAGCTTCAGTGCTTCCTGTCCTATCTCCTTCAGCAAAGGAAACACTGGAGCTTCCTTCACCAAAGCAAAGGAGATAATGCCGTCCCACAATTCCCTGCAGCAGCAATATTTAAGGCAAAGCACCACTATAGCTTCAAAACAGCAGACCCACGTAAATGTAGAAATTACAGAGCAGCTGTTTTATGTTTGTGACACGATCCAGAACTGACGGAAATCCTTGTCTGATCCACTGAAGCCCGAATCCATAAATATACACCAAACAGCCAGTGGAGCACTGGGGTTGTTTTAATGTTGTATTAAAACAGACCCAGTGCTCCACAGGGGACTGTTCTGGCTCTGTTCCTGTTCACCCTGTATTCGGCCGACTTTAAATACAACTCTGAGTCCTGCCACATCCACAAATACTCGGCTGACACAGCTATTGTGGTGCATATCAGGAACGGGCAGGAAGAGGAGTACAGGGATCTGACGATGGCCTTCAGTGAATGGAGCAACAAGAACTGCCTCCTTCTGAACTCCTCCAAGACCAAGGAGATGGTCATGGACTTTGGGAGGTCTAGGCCCACCCTTCAGCCAGTCAACATTCGAGGGAAGGACATTGAGGTGGTGCACACTTATAAAAACCTAGGTGTGCACCTGGACAGTAAACTGGACTGGTCCCAGAACACAGATGCCACCAGATCAAGGGGCAGATCCGGCTCTTTTTCCTCAGGAGGCTCAGGTCCTTTGACGCCTGCAGTGAAATGCTACACATGTTTTATCAGTCAGTGGTGGCCAGTGTACTCTTTTATGCTGCTTGTCCAGCTTGACCAGCTTGACCAGAGAGACTGGACAAGCTGGTCAAAAAGGCTGGGTCTGTGCTGCAGGAGTCTGGACTCACTCAGGAATGTTGTGGAGAGACACATGCAATGTAAGATGGAGGCCATCTTGGACAATACCAACCCTCCTCTCCACAACATTCTGGCAGGACAGAGAAGCAGCTACAGCTGCAGCAAACGTCTCATCTCACTGTACTGCAGTATCTATCTATCTATCTATCTATAGTTATGAACAGCTTCTTCTTTCCAACTGGTTCTTGTACTTCAGGTCTACTGGTGACTGGGGGAGCAGGACCTCACCGGGACCACTCATACTCAGACCCTCACCTGTCCGTCCCTGCTGATCTGGACCTTCTTGTTGTCGTTCCAGGGGTTCAGGATGTGTTGGGTGCACTGGAAGGGGAGACTCTCCTTGTGGATCCACTCCACACTGAAAACCCCTCCCAGTCCCACGAAGCCCCAGTCCTGACAGCTCTCCTGACTGATGACTGATGTCATGCGAGCGTAGCCCTGTGAGACAGACAGAATACATCAGTTTCTCACAGAGGGGTCAGGATTCAGACACACGGTATAAACTCTGATCTCGGATGATGTGAAGCCTGAACCAGGTTTTAGAGCGCCAGTTCCTAAGTCTGTTACCTGGAAGCGACCAGAGCCCTGAACAGAGAAGATGAGGATGATGAGGTTGTTCTCCAGGAAGGCCTTGGAGAGTTTGCTCTCATTGTTTGGTGTGGTGGACCAGATCCCTCTCTGCTGAGAAATCTCTATGTTCCTGATGCTGCTGCTCTTCATGATGAAGTACCGCACCGATGAGACCAGCTGGGGGGAGACGGGCTGAGAAACCTGCTGGGGACAAAGGAGATCCACAACATCACTAAAGGGACATATACATCCTTTACTGAAGGGTCTCAGGGCCAGGAGCCGGACTAACATGGTCCTCTGCTGATTAGTACACTACACAATTTGTTATAAACACACACAGATTATACACATAGACACACACATATATACACAAGGCTCAGCACAGAGAGGAGCCGCCAGTGTTTGTCCGACAGTGAATACCTTTCCTGAGGAGGCGGGGCTGTCTGAGGTCACAGAGCAGGAAGACAGACTGGAGGAGGAGTGAGGGTCATCACACAGAGAGGACTCATCTCTGTGGACTTTGAGCTGAACCAGGCCCGAGGCTGCTGGGCTCCTACCAGACCTGAGGAGAAGTGGAGAGTCAGGTCTTTATTATATACAAGAATATTCTGTCATGTTTTAGTATGAGGTTTCTCTTTTTCTGATCTGCTCCATGTTCACGTGCTGCCTTTATAGTGTGTCAGCTCTAATTCCATTAGTACAACAGTGGTTTATATTCACCACTCTGCTCTGTTTCTGTTTTATTCACTGATTAATTCATTTCTCATACATATATTCAATGTATCTGTTAAATTTCTAAGGGCAGTCTTGCACCAAACTCTCAGCATATCCACCTGACCGGCACTAATGTATATTCTATATTACAGCACATTACTATTAATGTACAGTGTATATTTACTACATAGTAGATTTAATGTATAGATTTTTTTATTTTCTATGGTCAGTTTTTTCATTTCATTCTGTTTTATATTTTTTTTTAGTCGACTGTAGTTATTGTAAATAATTTGGCTTGGTCCTTAAACTTTTTTAACTGTTTGTATACCTGATGAGTCTCTGTCTTATTGTTCACACATCACACTGTAAAGACTGAAGAAGAAGAATGTGACAGTCCAACCAGCAGGAGGAGGACAGACACCACCACACATCACACTGAAATCTACTTTATACTTGTCATGGGTGGTGTTGGTGGGTAGTTGGGGGCCGTTCTTGGAGTTCTTCACAGAGGCCTGGGACCCCTCCTCTGATGACATTGGCCGGGGCCGCTGGCCAATCCCAGAGGGCTGCTGCAGGCCGGCCCCCTGCTCCTCCGCTGCCAACACCTGAGGGACAGGTCAGGGACAGTCATTTACCTGGATCATGGTTCATAAAGACATCACACACATAGTACACACATAGTACACACATAGTACACATAGTGCACACAGTACACACACACACATCAGAGAGAGAACAGGACCTACAGACACCAGGGTCCGGATGATGGCCTCGTCCTGCTGAGACCAGGGCTTTGAAGGGCAGCGGATCCTCTTGATAAACAAACTCTGCCACTTCTGTCTCAGCTCAAACACCATGCCAGCAGCCTGACAACAGGACACACAGCATCAGACAAAACTGACATGATTCAGTGAGAAAAGATTCAGCTGCAGAGTCTTTAAACAGGTTGATCAGAATGTTTCTGTTTTATCTTCATTTAATGTGAAAGCATTTGGGACCTGCTGCCTGAGTGCTGAGGTCATGAGACAGCTACAGCTGAGAGTGTTGTCCATATAACAATGGAATATTACATTACAAGATTCATTTAAAGTCCCTCCAGGAGCAAGTTTACTTCTGTTGGATAAAACCAGACTACATCACTGTGTTAATGTGTCGCTGTGGAGCCGTGTAAAGACCATGGTCAGATCCAGAAAACCTAAAACTAAGATTTCCCAACGTCACAGCAGTTCTGACATATTTATGTCTACGCTGCTTGATCAACAGCCGACACTGATCAGATATGTGGGTGGTCAAAACATCTGGGAACCACTGGTGTAGTACACAACACAGGTTAAAATCCAAACTGATTAAAATCCATAAACAAAGACTGAAAAGGTTGTGATGACAGTGATGACAGTGATGCTCCCTCACCTCTCTGTCCAGCTGGAAGACGAGCCAGTCGTCTATCCTCAGCTCAGTCTGGTCCTCTGTCTCACTGTCACTGTTGTCGTCCAGTGGACCGTCTGAGGGACACGACATGAAGACACAGACTGAACCAGAATCTCCTCCTGTCAGAAAACACTCATCAGGAAAGAGTGTTTTCATCAGGAAAGAGTGCTTTCACATGAGAAACGTTGTGACGTTGTGAGTTTAAGTAAGGTGAAGACTGTGAGGTCATGTCTCCTGTTGATCAGCCTCAGACAGGAGCAGACCAAACATGGCTGATGGTGAAACAGTGTGAGGTTTGGAGGAAATATCAGAAGTCTCATCAGAAGCCGTATCCATCTCCCAGGGAGGGAAGACTTGGTTTACATGTAATTCAGTATTTCTTATTCCTCCTCAGATTCAGGAACAACAATTTAACTCTGCTCCTGGTCCTGGTAGACCAGACCAGCTTCACTCTCTTAAAGGCTTTGTAAAGGCTGTGGGAGTTCTGCATGTGATCTGTGGACTTGGAGGAGGCTTGTGACCACAGCCCTCTGGGTATTGTGGGGATATGGAGTGATTGTTGTTTGTATAACCACAGAGAGACTGTGCCCTAAGTTAAACATGTTCTCTGTGCCTCATCACCAGCTGGTCTGTGGACAGAATCTCTATTCAGAGCTGTTAGCTGAATATAGTGTGCACTGTCTACCAGAATTAGACTGAAGGTCAAGAGGTCAGCATCAGGAGTGATACTAAATTCAATGCAGTCTGACCAACGATCTAAATATCTCACTGTGTGTTCTGACAGATAGACTCAGTCCTGACCAACACATGCAGTCTGTTCTATGACTAGTTTACCTGTGGCTCTCTGAGCGGCAGGCTCCTGCAGGGCAGAGCTGGGCAGCTTAGCACAACCTCCAAAGATGGCCACAGTGATGGGAGTCACCATGGAGCAGCAGCGCACACTGGCCATCCTGTGGCCCCGGCTCATCTCGTCGTAGATCAGCCAGTCTGTGGGAAGACCCCGGGCCAATTTGCCTGAGCTGTTCTACACAACAAGAACACAGAAGATGTTTTGTTTCCC
The DNA here is from genome assembly GCF_021018895.1 of Seriola aureovittata. Taxonomy (NCBI): domain Eukaryota; kingdom Metazoa; phylum Chordata; class Actinopteri; order Carangiformes; family Carangidae; genus Seriola; species Seriola aureovittata. The sequence continues at coordinate 2,931,940 of NC_079381.1, forward strand.
TGTATGTGTCATACACGTGAGATGAAACATAAAAATGAGTTGAGCTCAGGTTAACTTTCATACATGACATTGGCCTTTACTGTCAACTCAATACTTCCTCCATGTGTTTCACATTAAAAGCCTTCCAGTTGTTTAATTGGAAGAATTCTTTTATTTTTTATTGTTAGACAAAGTGCTGAGCTTCAGTCAAACCGTTTTTCCCAGCTTGTATTTGTTTAAACCGACTGTACACAGTTTCTATCAGAGTTATCCTGTTATCAGCCTGTTATTTCAGCTCCAGCTCTTCCTTTGGAATTTATGGGCTGTTTAATAAAATGGTTGTTAATCAGTCTGTCGGTGCTTTGTAAAGAGAAAATCCACTTCATCCAGTAGTTTGAGGTAAAGTGAAGAAAATACCAGCGGTGGCTGAAGTGGATCCATGTGTATTACAGTGAATTATGCTGAGGTAACTGTTGAACCTGGCTGGGCTGAAAACAAGAAGAACAGAGACCACTGTGAAGGTCTGACTCCTCTGTTCAACAGGTAGCAGGTGAGTTAAGACCCCCTGGGGATGAGACCACAAGGTGAGGACAGGATCACATACTCATGACGTGATCTGCTTTTACCTCCTTGAACTGGCTCAGGATAGAGGTGGGATGAAAGTGGACCTTCTTCTCCCTGTTACTGGAGAGCAGAGAGGTCTCCTGGTTCAAGTGGACCAGGTTTGGATACATGCCAGCCACCAGGGCTGCCTTCACCACGGCCCAGTTCTCAGAGTTCAAGTTCACGTCACGGATGTCACTGCCTCCACGGGCCCGCACAAAACCTGGAGACCAACAGGTTCACAGTCATCAACGTATTCATTCATTCATTTATTCATTCATTCATTCATTTGACAAAAATTGTTACAATTAGAAATGTCAAGTATCTCATTATTATTTTGATTATTATTGTGAGGAATGGTTGTTGCAGCTTAATTTTAATGTGATAATGACACAAAAGCAGTACACACACACACACACACACTCACACACACTCACACACACACACTCACACACACTCACACTCACACTCACACACACACACACACACGGTTGACTGAGGATGGATTACAGAGTGAAACTGACCAATAGCACGGAGCTGTCCCAGCAGCTGTGTCCTCATGCCCAGGATCATGTCCATGGTGGCCTGAGACAGGAAGTTCTTCTCACAGAAGGACCTCTCCCAGCCCTCACTGCGAGCCTTCTGCCACGCCTGACACCACACGGGACAAAAACATGTTTTTAACTTTTGTCCTAATTAATGACTCGATCAAGTGAAAATTCTGAGCTTCTATATATTTGACTTAAGGGGATGAAAATAAATCAAAACGCTAACGACATTCATGTTTGTGTGTGATTAACTCCTGTCTAAAACTGAAATAAATCCTGTTAAAAAGCCATTTTACAGTCCGTTACTTTCTCACTGTGTGAGACCTTAATCCCTCCACTGCCTCCTGCTGCCGTCAGACTTTTACCATAAGTGGGAAAATCTTCCTCTGGAGTGACGGGAAGGGTCTACTGAAGCATTAATCTGCTGATAGGTACATAACACAAGCTCCCACTCCCTTTAAAGCAAAGCAACATCAGGCTGAACTTCTTATCAGACTATATATAATATATACAGTTATCTCCCACTGTTTCATTTGAACAGTGTTTAGAGACCATAAGAGGAAAAGTAGTCAGTTTGACACATTCTGTTGGTTAGTAGAGATGTGTTTTTCCTTCTTTCCTAATTGTTGATCATTGTTAATTAGTTGTGACCATATCCAGGTTGGGAGCTTCCCCTTATATCCATCACTTCACATATTCACCTCATAAAGCAGGTCTCATGTGGACACACCCACCTGGAAGGCTCTCAGCAGGGCCATGTGGTCGCTGAAGCTGCTGGATGTGAAACGTTTCCGACAGTGCAGAGCGGCTCTTTTCTGAGAGCCCTGGGCAGGAAGGACGAAGGGGTCACGGTAGGCCAGCGTACAGGCGATGGTCAGAATGGGGTCCAGACACTTGAGCACAACAGCGGACAGCACCATCTTACCCAGGTGGGGCTCTACAGGTAGATCAGCCAGGTGGTAGCCCAAATCAGTCAGGTCCTCATACTGGTCCATAGCATCTATTGTCTGAGGAGAAAGGTGACTTACTGTGTGTGTGTGTGTGTGTGTGTGTGTGTGTGTGTGTGTGTGTGTGTGTGTGTGTGTGTGTGTGTTGTCTACAGTAGGGTTTGTTGTTTGTTACCTTCAGCATGTGCACAGCGTTCCTGATGGCGTGAGCAGGAGGAGGTTGAGGAGCTTTGGACAAGAACTCAGTGACTGGAGAGGAGGAGGGAGCCAGCAGCTTGGTCTGCAGACACAGTTCCTTAAACACAACACGACACACCGTCCATGAGTCTGCTGCAGGTGTGAACATAACTCTGTTGGTGCTTCAAGAGATTCATTTCATTCTATGAGAATCCTCTGATAGCATGGCAGCCATTGATCTTTTTCTTCCTTCCGATGATGACCTCAAACTGAAGCAGACATCAGGCTAGAGGCTAGAATACAGTGATGTATAAAATGCATTACATAAGTCTATATAACACTTAGGACACTGTTGTATTTGTACAGTGAGCAGCACAGAGCCCCACACTGAGTAAACATCTCTGCTCTGGTTCACAGAAGTGCAGCAGCTCAAACTGCAGAACAGCTGCTGGAGGTGAACAGAGATCAGAGTAGTCGGTGATTCATAAATACACTCAGCCAATCACAGAGAAGCAGAACAACAACAGCTCAACTAATGAAGAATCAGCTTCTGCAGGAGATCATGTTGTTGTGTGGATGGTGCAGAGTGACACGGCGTGAACACACAGGACCAAACATACTGTTTTTAACAGTTAACAAGAAAATAATAAAAATGATGTTCACATTATATCGTCAGTCTGAACCCTGTTCAGTCTTCATTCTGCTCCGTCTCATGTGACAGTGAAGTGTTTGTGCTGTGCTACATTTAAAGAATAAAACATGAGAAGCTGAAGACAGGGTGTGTGTGTGTGTGTATGTGTGTGTCTGTGTGTGTATGTGTGTGTCTGTGTGTGTGTGTGTGTGTGTCTACCTGCAGAGGCATCCGCAGCAGCTGTGGAACCTGGAACTCCAACATGTTGTTGAAGCGGAGTCGACTGAAGAGGTGGAAGCAAACCCCCGGTCTGCAGCGTCCAGCTCTGAGGACACGTTACACACTCAGTACATTCTTTCACACCACTTTACAATCATAAACTATAAGCTGAGATCACTGAGGTCACTCTGTGTTACCTCCCCTTCCTCTGCAGAGCGCTGGCTTTTGAGATCCACACCGTCTTCAACATGGAGACATGACTGAGGGTGTCAAAGGACTTCTACAACAGGAAACACATTCATCAGTTCATCATGGACCACACGTTTGTTTCACTTTTATTTAAATCCAAGACTTTACCTCTTTGACTTTTCCCGAGTCAATGACAAACACCACGTCGTTGATGGTGATGCTCGTCTCAGCGATGTTGGTGGAAAGAATCTGAAGGAAAATGACCAGTTATCTTCAGTCAGTGAATATCTATTGATGTATGGTAGAAAGCAGCAGAGTGTGGATGTGCTCTGTGTACTGACTTATGCTAATTATTACAACATGTGATGAAAATCTATGAGTTTCATCATAGTGTAACAGCTTCTCTCTGGGATAAGAAATAAAATAAATGTTATGGAAAATTTCTTTAGTTTCACTTTTATTAGTTACCATGAAGAGAATGAGTTAACCAATCAGGGCACTGCTGGTGTGTGTTTCCCTTGAGTGTCTTGAAGGTTTTCTTTATTAACCCATTTATACCGGGTGCTGCGTAGCGCAACATTGTTGGTTCCTCGTCATTTCCATGACGCATGCAGCATATAAATATGTAAAATATGTATAAATATATCATGAAAATGACGAGGAATCAACAATGCTGCACTACGCAGCAGCAGGCGGGGGGGGGCTACGCAGCAGCGGCGGGGGGGGGGGGGGGGGGGGGGGGGGGGGGGCGCTACGCAGCATCCGGTATAAATGGGTTAGGGTGAATACTCTGAGCCCTCTAATGACCCAGGTAAATCTAAAGGTAAAGTCTGAGACTCACTATCTTCCTGACACCAGGTGGAGCTGTCTTCATGGCTTTCTTCTGATCCAGAGTCTGCATGTCTGAATGAAGAGTGAACACCTGGAATCTGAGAGACAACTCTGTCAGACACACTACACACTGTCCTGCTGTGATAGACTGACACAAACAGACCATGTTACAGTCAGTTACCGTCTGCTACAGTCAGTTACCGTCTGTTACAGTCAGCTACAGTCTGTTACCGTCTGCTACAGTCAGTTACCGTCTGTTACAGTCAGCTACAGTCTGTTACCGTCTGCTACAGTCAGTTACCGTCTGTTACGGTCAGCTACAGTCTGTTACCGTCTGCTACAGTCTGTTACTGTCTGTTACGGTCTGCTACAGTCAGTTACCGTCTGCTACAGTCTGTTACTGTCCGTTACCGTCTGCTACAGTCTGCTACATCATTGTAATAAAACATTAAAGATACTGCTTGATGTTCAGATGTTGTCTGTTCTTCTTATTTGCAGTTCATATCTCACCTATCAGAGTGGAAGGAGAACCTCTTGTCGTCGTACAGGATGCGGTCCCTGAGGGCCACAATGTCATCGTATCCGGGGAGGAAGATCAGGGCAGCACCTGGAGACCAAGATAAGCATCATCCACATGCTGTGTCATCTGGCTGTGTGTTCACAGACATGTGGTGGTGTGTAGTCACACTACTGAGGCTCACCGTCACTGGTGGTGGAGCAGATGTTGTGCAGCAGATCCATGATGAGGTCGAGGTCCACCCACTCATCATCAAAGCTGTGGTGGTAGAGTCTGAGCAGCTCCTGCTCCTCGGTGCTCAGCTCTGCACTGTCACACTGCAGCAGGGAGGACTCGTCCAGGCTGCTGGCCTCTCTCAGAGGACTGTAGAGGACATGAAGGGACATGAGGGGGATACTACACACAGATCTGGACAAACCTTTACTTCATGTACTGTTTCTTTAGGGCCTGTATGAAAACTATTTTAAGTGGGGGGTGGTGAGGGGCTTAACATTAATCATTTCACCATTAATAACTAAAGGAGTTAAAACAAAAAAAAAAAAAATGCTACTGGAGCTGCACAATTAATTGAAATATAACTGAAATCTCAATATGGCCAAGTGCAATATCCAAATCATAGGAGCTGCAATTTTTTTGATGAAGGTAAAATGTGTCACACTGTTGTGAATTGTTAGCACCATGAGCCTTGTGGTGCTACAGAGACCCCCCTGCCTACAAATCATATTCTCCAGAAAATAAGAACATGTTTGTTTGGTACACAACCAACAAAAATCACATCATCATCATTTTAACATTTTTTTCAGTTAAATGAAAAAAACCTTCCAACTGAAATTGCAATATCTACCAAAATAATTGCAATATGACTTTTTTTTGCATATCGTGCAGCTCTAGATGCTACCACAATTGACATTTTCTTAATGAAACAATAATTTCCATAGAACCGTAAAACTCCATATGTACTGTATAACAAACACTGAGAATGATGCTGCTCCAGTGTGTCCTTTATACATTTTGCAGTGGCCCGAACAGATTACTCCTATCTGAGCTCAATATTAGACTCACATGGAGGACTTGAGGAGATCCGCAGCCTCTGTCTGCTGGAAGTGTTTGGCAAAGTCTAAGGCCGTCCTGAAACCAGATGAAAACTGTTACTGAGTTGAAGGAGATCAACAACAAACGAAGAAGAGGACGAAAAGTACAGGTGTAGAAAATGTTGAGTCTGCAGTTTGTAAAAGACGCCTGGACAGTTTAAATCCAGACTCACACTAACTGTTAAAAAAGCTTCACAGGCCGAACTGGTGAAGACCCACATTAACCTGGTTCAGTGTAAACTGTCTCAGCTCTGTACTACAACATGAAGGGCCGCCTACCATCCATTGGACGCCTTAATGCTGATGTCCGCCCCCATGTTGAGCAGCTGCTCCATGTGTGTGAGGAACCCTCGACCGGCTGCCACCATCAGGGGAGTGGCCCCTGTCTCACTGTGCGTGTAGTCCACTATAACACAACAACACAACACAGCAACAGTATGAGGGAACAGAGGCTTCAGATTCTTACATCCATGCGACACACCAGGGGCCAGATGCACACAACTGTGTAGATTCATGACTAAAGCTATTTGTATGTACAAAACCAGAAATATTCATACACATTCTTTTCATCAGCACTATAAAGCCATGTGCGTGCATGGTTCTTCTTTATAAATCTCATTTGCACAAGCCTCATTTCCATTCCCACAATTAGCCATGAATGAATTAAAACACTCCCTTATTCAGTTTGTATAAAAAACACAGTCTGTGTAACAAGTGATCAGATACAGAGAAGAAAGACGAGAAAGAAGAAGAAACTGTTACAAAACCCAATAGATACTGACTCTCATGTCTGTAGAGTACAAATGAAGCTGGAGCCAGGAGATGATTAGCTTAACTTAGCTTAGCATAAAAACTGGAGGCAGATGGAAACAGTCTGGCTCTGTGTGAAGTTAAAATACACCCGTACAGGTCACTGTCTAACATGATGCATCTTCTGTATTTAGTTCAGACAGAAGGTTTCATGAGGAGTGAAGTGGTGTCTGTAGTAAATACTTTGTCACCATATATATATATTCTTATATTGTAATATCTATAATATAGTATATCAAGATGAGGTAACACTGACCTGACAAATAAAGATTCATCATCACACTGATGAAACATTTTATCTGTATCTGAAGTGATTATATCTAACAGTGATATCTAACAGTGTTTAAATGTCAGGTTTTATAATCTGTGTTTATGAGAACATGTAGTGACTCCACTGAGGTGACTCCACTGAGGTGAGCAGACGTCGTACCGTTAACTCCTTCATAGAGGATGAGGTTGAAGAGCTGGATGAAGGCATCCTGGTCTTCACCGAGGAAGACGCTGGAGATGCAGGAGTCCATCTCCTTCAGCAGCCACGGCTCCAACTGCTCTGAGCCGGTCTCAGTCTACAACACACATCACACACCGAATCCATTAAGCCTTTAAAAGAAACTTTGAAAAAAGCTGTTTTATGGGCCGTCGAGTGGCGCAGTGGGTTGAGCAGGTGCCCCATGTGTAGAGGCTAGAGTCGGCCCCGGTTCGAATCCCGCATCGGACGGCCCTTTACTGCATGTCATTCCCCCTCTCTCTGCCTCCCCATCTCCTGTCTCTCTACTGTGCTATCAATAAAGGCATAAAAAGCCCCAAAAAATATAAAGCTGTTTGTTCCAGTGTCGGACGTTCTTCTAAGTGTCACCAAAACATTCACTCTCAGTCAGTGTAACACTGACAAGATCAATTTTCCATTTAAAAGAAAGTTTTTATTTCTGTTTGTGTGCGGAGCTCCTGAGAGGGATCTAGGTGTCTGACTGAACCTGTGTCTGATTGGCTGGCGGGGCTGGAAGACTCTGTGTGTGTATATGTGTAGTGATTTTCCTGTATGGTCCAGGTTGAAAAAGCTAAGCATGTGAAGCTAACATTAGCCTTGTTCTGCAGTGTGTTCATGCTACATAAACAGCCAGAGTCAGACTGTGGAGATTAGACCGTCACTGTGAAGGTGATGAGCTGAGCAGGCCCCGCCCCTCCTCAGGTAAACACACTGTGTGAGTCAGGAGGAAATGTGGTGCTATAAATGTTTGTAACATTAGCTGCAGCAGCTCAGTGCTGTGTGATCTGATCTGGCTCATTAACATCCCTCCTCTCTCCTGTAGGGATGCAGCGGTTCTCCTGACAGTAACATGCTGCTGACACACTGACGCTTCAGTGTTCATGATGTCATAATGTAGCAGTCAGAACCAGGACTTTTACAGTGACACTTTACATCAAGCTGATAATATTACTGTACTTTTATTGTGGAAGGATTTTTCATGCAGCACTTTATCTTGTACTGCAGTACTTTGCTCTACTGAAGCCCAGTGTGTTAGGAATTCATGTTGCAAACAATTTTGTTTCTGCTGGGGATAAACAGACCCACCAGCCAATCAGACGTAAGTTCAGCACACACACACACACACACACACACACACACACACACACACAAATATAAAAACTATTATTTTCTATTTTTCTAACCTACATTTAACAAATAGAAAATTAGAAAAATCACTCCAAATGAAAAATACAATTCTAGAAATTCTAATTCTATTTTCTGTTTTCGAATTTCTTATACGGTTGTTTGAACTGCTGTGTTCAACTGTGTTACACTGACTTCGCTCACTGCTGCAGTGTGTTAAGGGAAAACCAGCACCATAATATAATCAACATTAGCTCAGACCTCTTTAACATACTGTATCATTCCCCCAGTAACTGTCTGAACCTCTCTCTGCTCTGGTTTCTGTTCCCAGTGTAAATGGAGTCAGTTCAGTGTCTCATGGTTCTGTGTGGTTTAAATACTCTGACTGGCCTTTACTCTCTGAGTGGCACACACCAAGAGTGACTGCGGTTTGTTTCCACGTGTCGTTCCTCCTGGCTCTCACCCAGCTGTCGCTCACACTGCTGCAGAGGACATTTGTAGAGGATATTTTGTGTGCGTGTGTGTTTACCAGCTTGTTGAAGGAGGTGTCCCCTCTGTCCAGACAGCTGTTGTCCTGCAGGACCCCTGGGACAGACTGAGGACTCCTCTGCTTCTCGTCACCACAGCTGCTCTCCACTGCCTTACACCACTCAGTCAATCGTCTCTGTTTCTTCTCCTCTGACAGACAGAGTCAGACACCGGTGAGAAGAAGACGTCTCTCTATGTTTCCTCTGACTCGGTGGATAATAAATAAAAGCCTCTTACTTCTCTGCGTCTCCTCCTTGTATTTCGTCTTGTCCTTGCTGTCGAAGCCCGTCATCCTCAGGACGTCCTCCAGAAACAGTTCCTGCACCTCAAACTGTCTCCCTTTGACTACAGGAAAAATTGTCTTCATTTATTAATAATCAAAGATTAACATCCCACTTCACACCCGAAGAGGAGGGTCAGGGTCAGAGAGAGGGTCAGGGTGAGGGATACCTATTACTAAACCGTTCCTGAAGTGTGTTATAGATTCATCACTCTCCAGTATTCATCGGTTTTTACATTACTTATAATATTACATAACAATATTATATAATAGTATAATATATTTTTACCTGTGATCTGTAACCCCTGAGCTGTTTTCACTCCTGTTATTCCAGGATCAGATATATTTACTCAGAGTTTTACTGCACATATTCCAAGGACATTTTAATGACAAAGAAAATTTAAAATCACTGATCTTCATCCTTATTATTATTATTATTGTTATTGTTATTATTATTATTATTATTGTTATTATTATAAATGATGTCAGCAAACATGAACAGCAGAGTCTGTGTGTCTCTCTGAGTCTGTGTGTCAGATCTGACTCAGTTACAGGGGCACTGTGGTGACCTTGTGGTTATGATTCATACCATAAATTGTGACTGCGCCCTGTTACCTCTCTTCTGACCATGTGTTAAATAGATAGACAGACACAGATTGAAGAGTGTAGAGTGGGAGCAAACATGTAAACCAGTAACAGCCGGTGAGAGGACTGAGCTACTGAATGAGACTTACGGTGGATAACAGGACAGGAGCCAAAGTACTGGAGGAACAGGTCTGTGTCCAGAGCCGCACTGGACAGGATCAGCTTCAGTGAGGGGATCTTCTGGAGCACGTCCCGCATCTTAGTGAGCAGGAAGTCAGTCAGACCGTCACGCTCATGCACCTCATCCTGGAAAAACACAAGTCACTTTAATGCCATGTGTTAGATCTGTGACTTCAAACTGGGAGCTGATAGAGGAACTTAACCTGGTGAACTGACCAGGTGAAGTCTTGATGCTCACCACAATGACATGAGTGACAGTTGTCAGACTGGCATCTCCAGCCATCAGTGTCCTGAGGAACACTCCACTGGTGCAGAAGGTGAGCAGTGTCTTTGGAGAGACCCTGAGGACGTCAACAGATACAGAGTTACGTCAATGCTCAACAAAGTGTTTCCTCAAGATCACAAATATTAGAGTTTACAACAAACTGTCAACTCTAACTTTAAATGAAGTTAAATAGTTATCTTAAGTTCAGGCGCAGGCCACGCCTCTAAACACCTGTCAGACTCCCTTTTCAGACATTCTTTCACCTGGGAGTGAATGCTGATTGTTCCCTTTCCCTGCCGACAAAAGCCCGATTTCAGCAGGTCATAGTGGGTTTTTGGACCAGTGGAAAAGGGGCTTGAGTTTCATCATAAGAAGAATTGGTCAGTGCTCTCCTACCTGCTCTCCAGTCTAATGTGGTAGCCCACAGTCTGGCCCACGCTCTCTCCTCTCTCTGCGGCCACTCTCTCAGCCACAGCGATGGCAGCCAGGCGTCTGGGCTGAGTGCAGAAGATCCTGCAGGGCTCTCCATTCCTGCTGCACTCATCCAACAGGAACTGTGGGATCTGGACAAAGAGACTTGGCTTTATCCTCTGAGGACCACGAATGTCTGAAGCTATTTTCATCTCTATCTGTCCAGTACTTGTTGGACTGTCTGTCTGACCCACCTGCGTTGTCTTTCCGGAGCCGGTCTCTCCCACCACCAGTACCACCCTGTTTCCTTTGATGAGCTGGACGATCTCCTCCTGACGTTCGTGAACAGGGAGCGAGCGTCTGAAACTGTCCAGGTCTGAGGGACTCCTCCTCCGAGGCACCATGGGAATGCCGTTGTTTAAGCGCCCGCTCGCCCTGTTCCTGTCATAGCTGTTGTCTGAGGGATGAGCAGAAAGTCACATGACCTGAAACAACACACCTGCTGACCTCCACTCAGATGTGTTTCCATGTTGAAATGAAGAAGCCAGGAGAGCATGGTCTGATGAAGAGGACTGGCCTTTCTGTTCACACTGGAATATGAGGATTTCATCACCACTGAACAACAGAATGACAGAGTGAAGTGTTCCTGTTTACGTCACTGTGTCTGTCTGTCTAATGAGGTCTAGGTCTCAGCATGTCTAACCTACCTGGTTACTAACCTAGATTACTACCCTGGTAGACTAACTTGATGACTAACCTGGTTACTGACCTGATGACTAACCTGGTAAACTAACCTGGTTACTAAGAGGCTCACCGTGCTCTGCAGGCACAGACATGCCACTCTTGCTGTTGGGCAGCATGTCTGTGCGTTCCTTGTTGCTGATGGGAAACCTCTGGAGCAGGCTGCGGATGAAGTATAGAGAATTGTGGGAGAGGGTGAGGGGCATGGTGGGCCGAGGTTTGTCTGACCCGTCCTTCTTCCTGATGGTAAGGAAGCGATTCGGTCCTTTCCTGAGAGAGACAGAAACGTCTACCATTAACATATTTGTTAAACTCTATACACTGTGTATTTTTCAAGTGACAGAAACTGTAATCGTAGATGGTTCAAACATTTCAGGTTTATTTCTACATGACTCATTGAAAACTGTGTAACTCTGTCGCCCATTTTATCAGATGTGATAACACTGAGCTCACCAGAGACTTAGACCTGGAACAAGGTGATGACAACGTTGTGACTTTGTATGTTTGGATCATTTATGTCTCATGTCTGGCATGTGTATAAGTCTGAGACCATGAGTCAAGATTCTTCTATACTGCATTTGTTTGAATGTAATTAAAAATACTATTTGTTACGTTACAACTGATTGACTATCATCTGAACTATTAGAGTGAAAAGCTGAATCTTTGAAAAATTTCAGAATATCTTAGTATTTGGTTTGTATATATTATATATGTATTAATTCTATATACTCAATGTAAATAAGACCACTGCCATCAGAGGCTCTGTTTACACTGACAGACTAGTGACTGCAGTGAGTAGAGGGTTTTAAGGTTTACAGTGGGGATCAGCCACAGCTAACCAATCACAAGTCTTACTGTCACCATGTGGTCTCTCTGTCCACATCAGCTCCAGTGTGGCCTACAGATGCACCACAGAACTACAAACCCAGCCTTACTATGAGAGAAACGCTACCTATGTGGGACTCAGTGGGTTTGTAAATCACTCTTCTCATTCTCAGTCCTGGTTATATTTCCAGCACTGTTCCTGTGAATGACACTCAGACACCTGATGAACTCAGGTGTGTCTGGAGGAACTTACCCTTTGCTCTTAGAGATGTAACCCAGGGACTGAGCCATCCGATGGATGAAGGCTCTCTCAGTACTGGACAGGGAGGAAGGAAATTCCATCTCTGGTCAGTCCAGGAAGAGAAAGGGTAAATGTCAGAACACTACAGCACTCCGCCATCACACTGCTCTCACTGGGACAGTGGCGTCCCTCTGTCATGCGATTTTAACAGAAACTAGTGTATTAATCAAGAGAAAAGTGTGACTCTTATCTTCTGCTATGAAACAATGAACAGCTGATACCTCTCTGGTCGCTGTAGCGAAACCTCTCCAGAGAGAGGTTCACTGCGATCTTCACCTCCTCATCGATGTGGATTTCTTTGAGGCCTTTGTAGGTGGAGCCTCTGGGTGGTGTGCTATGGCTCTTGGCTGCTTTGTGTGAGGCTGTACCATGGTTCGACATGATGCACTGCAACACAACAACACATCTGATCAAACAACTTATGAACGTTTATAATATGATGTTATAATTAACAACATGTATTCTGTCTCAACACTCATTCACTAACAGATAAAATGTTTCTCTAGTAAAAATCTAAAACTCCTTGTCAGGTCCTGTTTACATCGTCTTTGTTTCTCCACTGAGGTCAGAACTTATTATATATTATATGTATCCCACAGTACACCTCCTCTAAACATATAGAAATCATATATCATTTACCATAAATAAGTTTATTTACACCATTGTCCACATAAGCCTGATACAAACAGAAAGAAGGATGTTGTAATTTCATTGTTTAGTAAAAGGGGAGCACCATTTAGTTTACATAGACCTGAGTTCAGCAGTGACGAGGACGAAGAGGACTCAGTCTGTTAGCTTCAGTCCCTCGGCACCATTAACTCTTTCTGTCACTCTCTGTCCAGTTCATGTGGATCTTATGTTATTATATGCTCTTAGTCTTTGAGTAAGAGGCTGAAGGTTTCATGACAGTGTTGTAAAGTTGACCACAGGTGAGTTAATTACCACTCGTAGTCTGACCAGTGTCTCTACAGACTGAAGGAGAGTTCAGTGAGGAGGGTCAGAGGAGAATACGACTGAAACTATCACAGGAAGATAAAGTTATGGATGTGTAACCATGTTGATCTTTGTTGTGGTTCCTTCAGCGGCGGTAAATGACTGTGGATGTTTTTATTTATCAGGTTCTGGCACCTGTAGTCCTGTTGAAGTTAACTACTGTATTTTAATGTAGCTAACTGTACAATATACTGACAGGCCAGTGTAATTTCTACGTATTTAAACTAGCGGAAAACCCGTGGTGGATCGTTAGCTAAGTTTTCCTCCAGCAGCCTGTGTTTCATTTCACCGGTACCGAAACACACTGACTGAGAGTTAGCTGAATTAGCTGAACGCCTGAGACCGACAAACTAACGCTTCGTGTCCAACCTTGTCACCGACCTGATGGACGAGATACAGAACCGTGGTCGGTGAAGAGCTCCGGGCTCCAGTGGTGTCACAAACGAACGGTACCCCGTCTCTTCAGTGAAACTGCCCCCGTGTTTCTCCAGTGTGGTTCCGCCGCCAAAAATACATCCGGTTACACCTCTTCAGAATAAGAGTCGTCAAGACAAAAACCTCTCACATTAATGACGTACATTATGTGTAAGCTAATATTTAGCAGGTATACTTTTCAGATAGAGAGAGATAGATCTTTCTGATTTAAAAATGCTTTAGGTCGTCAAAGTGAACACCTCTACCGTTGTGAGACGAACATTCATCATAAAAATTGTAAGTTACAGTTACAATTATACAAAAACTTTGATTTCCGGCTAGGTATTTAGCCTTCAAAATAAAAGCACAGACAAAGTGGTTCATGGTGGATGTTAGTCTATTGTGGATCATTGTTTTGTTGTAGAAGCTTGACTCTTCTTCACTTTGACTGTCTTGTCTATTTAAGCCTCATTTTAAGATAAAAAGTACTTGAGCACCAACATTTCAAGAAAGACAAATTTTTAATGTCTGTTTGCTGCAGGGGCTTCACTTCAAAACTCAAATAAACTGAACTTTTTCTTACACCTGTACAGTTCGTATTCAGACCCTATTCACCTTTTAAACACTGTTTTGTCAGTAGATTTGAGTTTAAATGGAGAAAGTATATTCCCAATAACCCATAAGGAAAAGGTAAAAACATGTTTTAGAAAATCTTGCAAATGTATTAAAAATCAAAAACTCAAATCTCTCCTTTATAAAAGTCTTCTGACTCTTCACTGTGGCTCCAAAATGTGGCCAGCTGCTTCCTGTTTGATTTGATTATCACTGAGCTGAGTCTAGAACCTGTTGGAGTCCACCTGTGGTAAATTAGTGTAGAAAGACACACCTGTGTATATGAAGTCCCACACGTCACAGTGGATGTCAGGACAAAAACCATGAAGTCCAGGGAGCTCTCTGTAGAGTCTTCAGGACACTTTCTGACTGTGAATGTCTAAGTCCAGACTTAAACCCAATAAACTATCTTGCAATACCATCGCAGCCCACGGGTTGGGAAACACTGAGCTACAGCTCAATGAAGAAGGAGTCTTAATACTTTCTGAAGATACTGTGTATATGATATTTATGTTACTGTTACTGCAGCTGGGTCTTATTCTGTAAACAGTTATCACCTGTTCACTTACACACCATTATTTTCCTTATTTATATCATCAGTTTAGAGTCATCACCAAAATAAGAGACTGGGATATTTGATACATAGTTAGAACTAGAACAGGAGTGAAAAAACAGACTTTATTAATATTCACAGTTGAGTCAAAACACTAGTGAAGCAGAGGACGACATGAATTCACCTTCTGTACAATCAGTAACATGACAAACATGATGAGAGGAGAGCTCCATCCAAACGTGGAGGACATGTGAACTGTTAGACTGTGGTTTGCAGTATGGTTTCAGCTGTGGAGGACCTGAATCTTGATCACAGTGGTCTAATACTGTGGTCCTCCATCATGGTCCAGAGACCAAGAGTCTGAATGTTTTCATAGCAA
This sequence comes from Seriola aureovittata, assembly GCF_021018895.1. Classification (NCBI taxonomy): domain Eukaryota; kingdom Metazoa; phylum Chordata; class Actinopteri; order Carangiformes; family Carangidae; genus Seriola; species Seriola aureovittata. The sequence continues at coordinate 2,947,161 of NC_079381.1, forward strand.
CTAAACACCAGAGCAGCTGATGACTGAAAATTTGGTTTAAACCTGTAAACTCATCAGACTGAAGCAGATAAAAACCAGGGTCACTTTAAGGCAACACAACAGTATGTGAAAGTCTGTGGCTGAAAATATTAAATTTAAGTAGTTACTTTAATTAAAACATCACTTTCCTTTTCTGTGGGCAGATTTAAATGAACCTGTGAGGTGGGAAATACTCACTTCCTGTCAAAATGAAAACTGCCCAGTGATCCAGTGTGCTCCTGAGACTACACTGACACTATAATCAAACTTTGTATTTTCATTTTCAAACTCTCAGACCATAAAGATCTTTCATTTCATTTGTGATGAAGCTGAAGCAGCTGTGGTCTTTTCATGGTCATTGTTTCTCATGATCATCAGTCCCATGATGCTTCACTTTGTGTCCACAAGAAAGAGACAAGTTAACATCACAGCAGAATTTAAATTCAGATAGAAACCAGTTTGATTCATTCTATTATCACAGTACTGTGATGTACTGAGGAGCACACTGAGGATTATTGATTGATGGAATTTCATTTGTAAATTTTCTGGCCTTAATTAAGAATTTTCAAACATTAATAAACATCATACATAACATTAGCAGCCACAGACTTGTGACAAAGATGTGATGACACTTTGTCAGGTCATTATTCTATGACACTGAACTCCTGATAAAAACCTGAACTAATGAAGCCAACATGTCAATACACCGTCCTTCTGGTCTGACGTTCAGCTGGAGGATATCATCAACGTGTAATTATTACATCTTAAAATCAGTATCTGACATAAAGAAGATTGATTCACTGACATGTCAGAGCTGAGACTTTTCACCATTACCTGTTGACTCATGTTCACCTGAGCCATCTTCTTCTCTCTGAATCGTCTCCTCAGACGAGTCCTGACTCTTCAGATATGACGTTGTGTTTCTGTCGTGGACAGACTGAAGACAGTGTTGGAAGTGTTTCTATAAAAAAGGTCTGGAAAGACAAACAGCTCCAGTGAAGCTCACTGTGTGTCTTCAGTGACAGAAGAGCAACTCCCCATAGAGAATGTGTTCATGACAAGCAAAGCATCAAGGGAAAGGTTGTGTTCAGCAACATCCTTGTCTGGACTGCAGGTAAAATTCTCTGAGGCCATGATTAGACTTTGTTACAGGATCAGCTTCATCACGTCAGTAGTCAAAACATTTCATGATGGCATCTCTGTCGAATCTGAAGTTGAGGAACGTCTTGGAGGAGAGCAGCTGCTCACAGTCTCTGTGGACCGTCTGCTGACCGTTAGAGCTGATTGGAGCTCCGTCTGTGAAGAGAGAAGCTCGTTACACGCTATGTTTGAGGAGGATGTTCACTGAGCCCTGAGGGTCCCAGGCCGCCTGCATGTGAATAACTGTGATTAATTACATATGTCTCTGGTAATATGGGACAATAAAACTGACTGGGTGAGCATCCCTGGAGGCCACTGCATTGATGAACATACAGCAGACTTGGGTCAGGGCAGTAAAAAAGGTTAAAACATATTTACCTGTGCACACAGAGAGACTTAAACACTGGAGAAACATTCAGTGAACACACATTCACCATGAAGCTCAGATAAATAAGACAGTGTGTATGTGGATCAGCCACAGGTCAGAGGTCAGAGGGTATACTGTGAGATGATCCATGTTTCAGTCATTCTAAAGGGATTACAGGATGGATGACATCCTGAGTCTGTTCACTGCAGCATACAGAGAACCAGACAAGTCTTCACTAAGTGTTTCACTGAACAGCAAAGATTATGATGAATTATAAAATGTTTTTTTAACTAAACCTTTTCTAAACAGAATTTTAACTCTTACTTTTATTCTGCCTAACGACTCAGTGTTTGCTCCAGGAAACATGTTGGAACCTGAGGATCAATATCAGGGCCGATCAGGGATAATTTAAATGGATCACTATGGGCTAAAGTGAAGCTGATTAAAGTCTGAACTCTACTGTGTTTTATTAACCTCTGCTTTACTACACCCTCGTGTTACCTGTGAGCAGGTAAGGTCAGTCAGACACTGGGTTGTAAAATGCCTCATGACTCATGAAGCTGTGAGGCTTAAAGCTGAGTTTAGTCAGTACTGACTGTTGCCTTCAACCACACATATATCAGGTCACAACAGCCGTCACATCAGTTTGCTCGACAGGTGATGTCAAAGATTGTCTGTGAGCTAAAGTGGCTCCACTTTGAGTGTTTTTGTAGTTCCAAGAGAGTGAGATGATTCCTTCTGGATCTCTTCACATCCATGTCACATTCGCCAGTTAAACTCTTGTTCTTATCAAAAACGTATGAACAATCATTTTGTATCAGCACCTTCAGTCCCTCATAAGAACTGAACTGTGTCAGTGTGGCTGCAAATATATACAGTAGACATATAATAACAGACATATATATATATATATATATATATATATATAATTTATGAATATCAGTTTCTCACACACCCTCTCTACTCAGCAATTAAGAAACATTTTTCAATGTTTACATGATCATTTGTTCAACTGGGTGTCACTTATGTAGTATAAAAAACATAACATATATACACAATATCAGAGTCCATATGACTCGACCTTTAAAATGAGCTACACTTCCTTCAACATGTTTTCTTACCTTTCACTGAACTGTTCCACACTAATATGTTTCTACCATATGAACCACAGTATTTCTGTCAGTGTTCTGGTAACTGTGTCAGTCTCATGTTGAGAAGGAACCATCGTGTCTGTGAATCTAACAGCTCTGGAGACAGTTACACATCCACCTCTTCTCCTACACCACCCATGCGTGAACTGAGTGCTGTCGGATTATCAGACACAGAGCAGGAGAGGATTTTATTTAGTTCATTTAAAGACCTGTTACATGTATGATCCATACCTCTGTCAAAACTGTCCTGCAGTCTCCTGGGTTGAAGCCTTTTATCTTCTTTCTGTGGAAACAGTGGAAGAGAGACCTGCTGCTGTTAAACATCACCTATAGATCATAAAATGGCTTTAAAACTGGTCTGAGATCCAGAACCACAGGATCTCTCTATACTGAAAACAACATAGAGGTTTCTTACTTACTAATGTTCACCTGCTAATATTAAACAATCACTTATAGTCAATCCTTTTCTAACTCTACGCAAAATGGTTTTAAAACTGGTCTGAGATCCAGAACCACATGATCCCTCCATACTTAAACAACAGTCTGAACCATGTGGGGTTCTGCACTTATAATGTGGTTTTCACCTGCTGGTTGCTGGCTCCAGTGTCATTGGCTCCTTTCTTCACATAAGGCGAGTCCTGACATCTTTTCCCATTGGCCTTTATGGTCGGGTTCTACAGAGGAAAGAACAGAGGTTCTGAGGGAACTGTGGCCGTGGCGGCTCAGGACACTGACGCTTTCTGTGTCCCATTGGATCAATGGACCTCTGTCCATGGGTGCTGGGTAAAGTCAACCAGTCGCTGTGTCTGTGCTGTGTTTTGAGCCACGCTGGGTGATGGCAGACAAGGACATTGTGATGCTAGATCCAGCCTAAGACCTTGGTCTGCCCCGAGGGTTTACACAGCCAAACACAGGACATGATTACAGAGTCTAGACTTGTGAAGAATGAGGACATAAGGAATACAGATTTATTTTAAAGTAGATTAAGAAACTTTGGCAATATCATCATCTTCAGGGCGCTGCCTGTCGACAAATGGAGCAAAAGCTTCCAATGTTCAATGAGGACCTTGAACTTAACTGATCATGTCCACAAGACAAAGAAAGTGGTTCCTGGAAATGTAATATAGATATATAGATATAGAGGATGTACAAAGTGTTCAATGGTGAGATAATAAGAAAACTAGGATCCAGATCATCAGAGAGGCATCATGAAACTATTTCATCCAGTGATGGTAAAACCTGCAAGTTGACCAAATGCCTTTATGGCTGAGGAGAAGAGAGGAAAGAGGAGAGAGGATAGGAAGAGAGGAGAGGACGAGAGGAAGAGAGGAGAGAGGAGAGGAAGAGAGGAGAGGACGAGAGGAAGAGAGAAGAGAGGAGAGAGGAGAGGAAGAGAGGAGAGGAAAAGAAGAGAGAGGAGGGAGGAGAGGAGGAGAGGAGGAGAGGAAGAGAGGAGAAGAGGAGGTCATTGGTGTACAGTGCACCAATGTGAACCACATGTGACTCTGCAGATGATGTTAGCTGCTGGGTGAACATCCATGTGTCTCTCCTCACTGGTGTCTACACACACTCACTGTAAATATCAGGTATTGACAGACTTTACTGTGGAGCAGTCACATGACTGCATGACTGCGGACATGTATCCTGACTGGACGCTGCTGCTGTTAAATAACAGTTGACTCTTTTCTAACCTGGTTCAGCTCGTACTGGCTCAGCTGGCCCACAGCCTTCTGCTGCATCTGCTTTGTCCATCCGTTCCCAGGAAACACATCTGTACTTGTGAGGCGGCGGGACTTTGACCTGAGAGGTGGAAGGAAGCATTTTCTATAATACAGGATGGAGGGTCAACGACCTCTTAAAACCTCTGATAATGGTTTATTATGATCCATCACTACTGCACTCACTCACATCCAGCTCCTCACTCCTCTTGGTTTGTTTTTGTAATGAACAACACAACACAGGTCATCTGATATGATGATTGTTCTTACACTGAACTGTACAGAGGTTTTTCAGATGTATAGATTCAGGGAGCTGTCTGATGTGTCCAAAGTGAGGTTAATGGATTATCCTGCTATCTATGGGATTAACTCAGGATCACAAAGCTCACTCACTTTTAATTGGGTCAGGTCACCATGGTAACCTATGCTGCATAGCTAACCTGCTGCAGACCAGGTTAAAAAACTCTTCACACAACTACACTATGTACACAACTCCAGTGTGTAAGTGTGCACTCATGAGGCTCTTCTGATTCGACTGATCTAAAGATACGATCATTAACAACAGGTACAATCATGGACCTTTGACCACCAAATTCTCATCAGTTCACACTGTTTCTCATAAACCAGCTGACCTCAGACAGGAACTACCACTCTCCTCTATGTGCATCACATATTGATAACAGTTTGTTCATCACCAGACATGTATAATCATTCACATACATATTCATAGCTGTACTTTTAATATTTAGACATTATTTCTGTTTCTACAGCTTCTTGTTCCCGATCCGTCATCATATTCTTTACAGGTCATCAGGTGAACTTCTCACACTGCTCTTTTCTGCTGGTAGCACTGTTTAATTCATGGTTCTGATCATGCTGCTTGTAATGAAGGACTCAGCTGATAACCCAGGTGATAATCAGTTGATAATCAGTTGATAACCCAGCTCATCACCAGCTTCATGACTTCAGTTATGTATACTTCAGAATCTCATTAGCTCTGTGTTTGGTCTCCACCAGCTCCTGAGGGAAATATCTGGTTCTTAAGTTGCTAAATGCTTCACTGTATTCACCGACTGCTCTCTGACTGAGTCAGCTAGTGGACAGAAGGTTTAACAGCTGGAACCAGGTTGATGTAGGTAAAGTGTAGAGTGGCTGTTATCCGTGATGTATTTCTTACCGAGCGTTGTCTGAAGGTTTGGATGGAGTGTTGATGTTGTTGAAGTCCTCGTCACTGTCTGTTGACTCTCCTCTCTGCCTGCTGATCCAGTCTCTCAGTGGTCTGTACAGGTTGAGGAGTAAGTGTCACATTAGTATCAGTAAATGACTAATGACATAAAGTCACATACAGGTGTTCAACAACACTGAGGCAAACACAAACTCTTACTGTTTCATTTCTGTTTGTACAAAGACACAAACGTGACACAACATGTGATTCAGTGACTGCTGAACCTTGGACAGAGTCAGGCTAGCTGTTTCCCCCTGTTTACAGTCTTTATGCTAAGCTAGGCTCACCATGTCCTGATATCTATCTGCTCACCTCACCCTCAGAAAACACATGTGTGTATATATTTCTCTGATGGATAATTCAGTGATGACAATAACGGTTGTACACACACCTTATGAATGGGATGGCCATGAAAAACCTGTTGGGGGCCAGTCCGAGTTTAGACTTCGGGGTCATGTCGTTCCTGTGACACGGGAGCTTCTCAATAGGAAACCATTCGATGTTCTGCAGGAGGACGAGGAGACTATGAAACATGTGTGTGAGCCTCGAACAGCTGGAGACTGAGTGTTGAAAGAAAGAGGTCCTACCCTGATCTCTTTCCTGGTTTTGGGGTTGAACTTGGTGTCCTTTGACACTCCTGGAATAATGTAGAGCCGCACCAGCTGGTCAGTGATTTTCTGCTCTATGTACTTGTCTTTGCTGATACGATTCTTGATGTCAAAGCCCGTCTCCTCCAATACCTGAAAAACACAGTGTTTGAACTACAAACTGAAGCCATTCATCATACATGGCTCTTAATGCTGAACAATGAAGAACATGAGACTCACTTCACGCACTGCACAGTCATGAGGAGCCTCGTCCTCATTAACCTTCCCCTTTGGAAACCCCCAGCCTGACTTCGCCAGGTATCCCTGGACCAGCAGCACCTGAGGAGAAAGGATGCAGCAGGTGAGAGTTAATCATTCATCACTTTTCACCTTCAATTTAAAAAAGACACGTCATTTCAACTCAAGATCATTTTTCTTATTGTCAAACAATCACCACAATGAGTCTCCTCATCAGCGTGATGTGTTCATCCTCATCCCTCTGTGACTCACAGCTGTTTGTCTTCTTTGAAATAAAACCAATAATTACATTACTGCCATATTTACCTGTTGTGAGTTGACTATAAGGTTCTAAGCAAGGTCCTCGACCGCGTTTACAATAGATCCTGGTCAAACAGGATCCAGCTCAGAGCAGAAACCTTCTGATTATAAATATCTAACATAATGATGGATCACTGTCCTCAGACTATCCTTGTTCCATCCAAAAGAGACCAATTTATCTAGCCTTAAATAAATCAAGTCTTTCCATGTACCTGAGCAGGAGTACTGAGACCAGATGTGTTAACAGAGTCAGGTTCTTCATGACTCTTCAGACTGAGAATCTGTCTGTGATGATGCTTGTCAGTTTGACTGAACACCTGATGATTCTTAATTTTGAATCAACTTTTTCAGTTCATTCAGCTGGTTTTACAGGACAACTTTAAATTAATTATTCATCCTGAGTTCAGTCAACTCACTGAGGTGTTTTAAATGATTGACAGTGTAGGAACGAATGGACTTGATTGGTTAATTCAACTCTGGTCAGGAGGTGGGTTCATAATGGAGACAGACTTTGAGACCACAATGTAAAAACAACACAACATGTCTGAGGGACTGCCACCCCACCTCCCCTTCATTCAGCCCAGAGAAGCCATTTCCAGCTCTGCAGATTGTTGGCTTCGTCTTTTTGATTTTTCGATATTTGTTCACAGTAAGAAAAATTGACTGTCTGAGCTCAGCTGTTAACTTGGTGAGTACAGTATTGATATGACTGATAGAAATGACAAATAAAGCCAAGAAGTGTGTTTGAGTGTGCAAATACAACTCACATTTTCTAAGGATTCATCCAGAATGATTGCTCCATACGTGGGTACACCCATCTTGTACTCCTTCCACTGCTCCAGTACCTTCTGCACATCTTCTCCATGAGGCAACAGAAATGGACAGTGATGGAAAAGTTTGCAGCTGTCAAGGAAAACAACTAAACCAACATGAGCACCACATCTGAGGATGAGCCTGAAGAGGTGCAAGAGAACCAATCTGCTCGTGTTCATATCCAGAATAATCATGATTTCATATGGTGGCTGTTTTAACGAAAAAAAAAATAAAATGGTATGTTGTTTGTGTGCAGTATAACAGAGTGGATGTAAAATGTAAAACATTAAGAAAAAAGTAATAAGGTCAGTTAACATAATCAATCACATCTAAAGATATCAGCTTTGGCGAAGTCTCTGATCCCACAGTGAGGAGCTCCTGGAGTGTTCTGCATGCAGAAGTCCAGGTAGAACCAGTGGGCCAGCTCGATCTGGAAGCACACCCGGATGGCGTTGTCCCTCTCCTCACTGGGGATGTGCAGGATGAACCGGCTGGAGACACAGGAGAAAGGGGGTAAGGGCCGGACTAACACAGCCGGGGGCTCTGGGCCACAGATGAGCTGTGGGCCCTCACTAAACCCCCACATGAGTTTGTTCACACCAACAGACTCAGACATCCAGGATACAATTCTTTCTGCTTTTGTAAAACTTATTTCAATTTTAACTAGTAACTCCTTTAACCTGAGCCATTTATATCAGGGACCAGCTGAATGCTCTGAAGCCGGCTGACATGGCCACCAGAGCAATGGACTCCCAGCAGAGATCAGGAAACACAGAGGATGCAGAGGAGGAACAACGCAACTAAGGAAGTGCTGTGGGGCTACATCCATACAACATATTCTAACATGCCACCTGGTTATTGTTTCAACCACCCCTCAGTTACCCTGGCAACCGTGTGTGACATCATCCGCTCTGTTCCTGCAAGATTCCACACGAATGACTGTACATAAAGAAAGATGGCATGTCTCCACTTCCTCCCACTGTGCAAAAACCTATGATAGCTTTAAATCGTGACATTACACTTGTACTGTACAGCACCAAATAACTTATTTAAACCAAACTTGAAAATTTAACACAAACAAAAAACAGTGTGATAAGAGTAAGTTAGAATAAGAAAAACCATCTTTTGAAAAAGTTCCAGGACAGTAACAACTACAGTTCAACAGCAGCGGAGCTAACAACAACAATTACAGACAACTACAGACATGGTTCAATGGCAGCTGAGCAAACAACAACAACAACAACAACAACAACAGACCCAGTTCAATGGCAGCAGAGCTAACAACAACTACAGACAACTCAGACATGGTTCAACAACAGCTGAGCTAACAGCAACTACAGACAACTACAGATATGGTTCAACAGCACCTAAACTGACAACAACAACTACAGTAATGGTTTAAAAGCAGCCAAGCTAACAACAACAACTACAGACATGGTTAAACAGCAGCTGAGCTAACAACAATTACAGACATGATTCAAAAGCATCTAAGCTAACAACAACAACTACAGACAACTACAGACATTGTTCAATAGCAACTGAGCTAACAACAACAACTACAGACAACTACAGACACGTCCAGCAACTCAGAGAGCGGTAGTTCGGCTCCTGACTTCAGTTTTTGTGTCGTCGGTGAGTAATGACGAGAAAACCGTAACAATAAATGTCGGTTAATTGTCCAGTGAGCGTCGTTACCTGCAGAGGTCGTCCAGGACTCCGGAGGGAATCTCTACTCTTTTTGTTTCCATGTTGGTTGAAAACATCCCGACTCTCTCTCTCGGAGAATGCGGGGACAAAAGCCAGAGGAGCAGAAAACTACATCCGCACTTCTCCGCTCATAGTCCCATCTCCAACTTTACATTATCTATATAAAACACCTAAAATCAGCTCATAACTACTCTTCTGCTTCTTCGTATTCTTCGCCGATAACTCCAGTGTCTGATGATTGTGCTGCGTTCAGGGTAAAATAGGACGAAGGGTAATGATGGAAAACCCCGGGCTTAACGACACGTTTAATTACATTGAATGATCAATTTTGTCTAATATGTCATGCTTTCATTTTATTATCAAGTGAATGACGTCCGACATGGGGAGGCTTTCAAAAAAACTCAAATTTTCAGTTTAAAATACGACCTGAATGTTGACGAGGATGCCGTTCACAAGTGTGAAAGTCGTAATTTCCTAATCTCCGATATAACCTGAATGCGCCATCGGTTTACAACCGGAAATTAATCATCCAATCACTGTTTAGGATGAGGCCATGGGTTGACTAGACGAAACACTACTGGTTCACCTTTCTGTCAATCACCCGACGAAGGAAACGACGTTAGCATGTTAGTGTGAGTGGTACAAAGACGGTGAATTAGGCTCCGTCCAGATGAACTGGGTCTGTCACAAACACAAAGGGCCACCACGTTGCCAGGAGAATGAAAACAAAAGAAATCTAAAGGTTAAAAGGTGACTTATAAGAACATTACTTCTCATGCAACAACAAACTAAACTAAACTGAACTGTTTATACAGGTTTGTGCTAGAAATTAAAACTATAGTGTGGTGTCCATATAAAACAGCAATCTTAATAATATACTATATAAAAAGTCAGTAATGCCAAGGCTAGGAAACTATATTGTCTGTTCTTTATCCCCTTGTTCAGTTCTACAGTTTTACTAATGATCAGATTGGTGATTTAAGGGTCCATCGAGACGTGTTCTAAACTATGTAAAATACTCTGCTAATTAATATTTTGTTCAGCATGGTTTTACCACATAAAAAGTAAAAATAAAAATAAAAGCGGCTGAAGCTCATCCACTCTTATTTCTTGATTGAGAAATGTGGATCAGGCTTTGAGCCCCGCCCACTACCTGCTTGCTCCAGGTGGTCTTATTGTATACCTTATCTTTTAATCACGCAAGTGTAAATATTCTATTACTATAAAGAAAATTACATTTCAGTGTGTCTGATGAATGAGGTTAAACAACTTTCTTAGGAGGTGTGATTTAAAATGATTTGTCATTGTTCATAAATAAAATTGCATTAAAACTAGAATTTCTGCCCCGCGTTATTATGCCTCCTCCGCTCAGACTAGTTGCAGGTTACATCCCTGTTTATCTCGCATCATATAAAATATCAACCAAGTGTGTGAAATTTTGTCATTTTGTCACACAGCTTAACCCATCAACCTCCATGTCTTCATAAAACATTACTGAGATTTAATTTCATGTGTCAACAGACTGATGTAAACTTGTATTTGGTCTGAACATGTTTGGGTGAGTAAACAGTGTTGGTTTTACTGAACAGTGTGACACTGAAGGTAACTCTCATATATTTAAAGAAAAACAGATCAGTGGCCAGAGCTCACTGATGCTACAGGAAGTAGACAGTGAGATTCCCAACCAATCATGATTACAGCACCAAAACTGCCTCAGTGCTGGTCCCAGGTGGCTCAGAGTGCAGGTAAGAACAGATCTGACTGGGACATTGAAAGGAGGATCTGTGATTGGCACTAAAGGATGAAAAAATGACCTTCCCTCAATCATTTGTCGTTATTTAGACCAAACTGACTGTTTCTACTGAACTGTAATATCATCACTGGTAACATCACGAGGAGACAATGAGATCAAATCTGTGTCCAGATCAAAATAAGACAACAGGTAGGTAATAGAAAAAATCTTGCTGTTTATTAACAATTTATTCATTGGGGAACAACATTCACACAACATAATATATAAGAGTAGTAACCACACTAACACATCCAATGCATTCTGGATAGCACAATTATTCTACAACATATAAAAATACAACATAACCATCAGAATTATTTTCATTCTCTTCTTCTTCAGCAGTCGAGAACCTGTAGGTGACCTGAAGTGAACTCAGTGATATGAATCGGAACTTGTTGGCTCCGTGATAAATGGCCAAATGATAGTAACATGCAGCAGAGTCAGAACACTAGTCTGAACTGATGGGACTGAGTGGTGACGGAACGTCAGAGTCATTCGGCTGGTGCTCTCATGTTTTAAAGGTTGTCCACCCCGCGGATCCTCCTCGCCAGCTGAATGTCACGGGGGAACACGGTTACCCGCTTGGCATGGATGGCGCACAGGTTAGCGTCTGAGAATAACATCACAAGAAATGCCTCTGCAGCCTGGGAGGAGGAAGAATAAGTGCTGTGGTTAGATCAAATGATTGAGATGATCACTCTTTTTTATCCAAGCTTTGACTGTAGAAAGTGTGTGTACAGCTTCAGTGAATTCAGCTCATTTATTGACTGACTCTTAATACCAACAGACGTCCGGACAAATCAGTCAGGCTTCAAACAACATCAGGCATCACACAGATCAAATGACCATCAGCTCTGATGAAGATTCAGTTAGTGTAGTAGCATCTCTGTGTTGTGATCATTTTGCTATACAGGAACTAAAAAGTACAGATGAAGTGATAGAAAAATCCAGTTTCACGATTACAGTGAACAAAATTATCATGGTTATCAGTATTATCACTTTTTTCAGCAGGCTTACTCACTTTTTAAAAACTTACTTATACCTGCCAACTTTGGAGTGGAAAGGTTTTAGAAGGCTGAAGAATCTCTGGAGCAGTGCTTGTGGCGCATGTGTCTGGGAGACTTTTGCTGGTTAATGCTGTACAGAACCTAACCATTGTAATTAACCACGGAAATAAACGGTTATAGTGATACTTAAAATCTACTTCTAACCATCGGGCATTTCTACCGTGATATAGCTTTAAACCGGTAACTGTTTCATCTCTACTAAAAAGCTGATCAGAGATCAGTTTTTAGACTTAAACATAAAAGCTGCACTTTTCTTTATTTTATATTGATTTGAACACAGGTGCTGAAAGTCATGAATCCACAGAGAATCTTAAATGTGGGTAACATCAGGCCTCCTCACACAACCTCTCTTCAAATCAAGACTCCATGTTGTTATCTGGAGCATGTGCAGTCGGTGCTACATGTACGGTCTGCACACAGACGTCTATACGAGGGTCTGTGTGTGACTGGGGTTTTATGGTTACAGTAAGAGTTTTATGAATTATGTTTGAAGCCAAGTGAAAATGTTCAACCTCGGTTTTAGTTTTATCCCTGACTGAAATCATCAGTCTGAGGTTTTCTGAGTTTGAGGACATGTGTATAAACAGAACAGACGTTCAGCTCGGCTGTGGAGACGGTTGCTTACCTCCTGCAGGGCCAGAAGAGCGTAGACCTGCCACCTCAGAGCCTCTCTGGAAAAACTATGACACACCTCACGAACCTGAACCAGAGGAAGATCAGTTCCAGTTCATTCACAAAATCTACACCTGGAGGTTATAGAATTAATTTCATTGGCAAAACTTCATATAATTCTTGTTCATCAAATCCATGTCAAGCTGTGATTCAGTGTTTCAGTTTTAACCTCAAACAACAGATCAGTCACCACCACTGTACCAGGAGCTCTTTAGAGCATAGGGCTGATTCCTGTTCATGAATGACGAAGAACAGAAGATTTCTGAGCGCAGACATCAACTACAGCATTCATATGCTCCTCGTGGTTTGCTGCTGTTACTCACCAGGCGAGAGAACGGTCCCTTCCTGAGCAGAAGGTCGCTGCTCTTCTGGTACTTGCGGATTTCCATTAAGGCCTTGGTTCCTGGTCGAAACCTCCTCTTCCTAGGAGTCACAGGAGCCAGCTCTGGAGGGCAGACACAGAGGGTTTGATGTTTTACAGGAGGTGAGAGCACCACTTGACAAATACCAGAGGGAAGTGTTTTTAATGTATTTATGTTAGCTTGTGGAGTAGAGACATGTTTTACTAAATGTCTGATAGAGGATAGAGGTTTTTCTGTTTGAGGATCTCAGCTCTGGATTGAACTGATTTTCAGAATCAGTATCCTCTTCACTGACAAGCTTTTGTCTTGTGTGTGTTTATTTTGTGTTTCAGACGCCTTGTAGATTTAACTCTAAATTGATACATTTGGGATTTTATCGAGACAGTCTACACTCTGTCACCCATAATGACGAAATGAAAACATGTTCAAATCAAAATTGAAATCTCTCATTAATCCTCCTTAATCCAGTTCTTTGTAGGACCCCCTTCAGAAGTTCTGAATTAGTGTGTAGATTAAACACTCAGTCTGTAACAAGGGTCTCTCAATCAAAACAATAACAAAAGATGGCGTTGGGTTACATCATGAAGTAGCATGGGATCCTGGGAGGTGTCGTCTTCACCACCATCACTGTAAGCTCCTCCCGGTTTGGATTCCTTCAGTGTCAGTGGTTCAGGAAATCAAACAGACCTGGTGATTCTAACCATTAAAATCACTGAATGAAGCAGTTTGACATTTAACTTCAGAGTTTGAGCGACGCTGTACGGAGGACAGAGACTCAGGGAAGAGCTGGAGCTGAGATTGATGCTAACCTTTGTTCTGATTGTTTCTCTGAAAACTTATGAAGCAGACGTTCAGCAGGTTTTTACCAGCAGCTGAATGATCCACAGAGGTGTCCTCCTCTCCACAACAAACATATTACAGATTACAACTTAAAAGGGAAAATTTTGTTTCCATTTAAAATGAAATCTACACTGTAATAAAGGGAAGTGGTCTGAAGACTTTCTGAAGCTGCTGTACACATGAACTGGTACATCATGTACATTCCCTTTTTTCTGTATTTTATATTGTATATAGCATGTTGTGATCTCTTGTTTGGATAAATAACATAGAAATAAACTCAGTCTCACCTGAAAGTCTGCTCTTTCTCGGGGACCTGGGTTTTGAACCGGAGGTCCCTGGTGTTGGTGCCGGTGCGGGGGGGCGACGTTGAGGGGTTTTGCCCTTCCGGCGGCTGGTAGATGTATTATGACGCATCGCCTCCAACACAGGTTAGGATCACAGGAGGAAGAAACAATACACCAGTCGAGGTGAGACTGTGAAAGACGTTATCAAAGATCAGCAGGTTGATGATTTTTGTTCCATTCACTCAGTTACTGAAACAGCTGAAACACAAACATGAACACATGTGGAGTACTGACAGGATTTGCAGGTGGTCAGAAAATGTATCATTAATTCTGATAACCAACTAATCATTCATCATCAAATTCCTCTTTCCATATGGAAACAAAAACTAAAAGCAGTGCTGTGTTTTATGTTCAGGTGATTTCAGTTAATGGTTTTTACAAAAACAGTTGTCAGAAACTTGTCTTGGTCGGTCAGATTGAGGCGGGATGATAATATTCAGTGTTGAACTATCGTGTAAATAAAATGAATTAAAATATACTAAACATAATAAATGTATATGTGTTAAAAACTAAAATGTTGTTAAAGGACAGATTTTGAACAGGATATAAAACAGTCTGTGATATTGTTCACTTTAAACTGAATATAGGTTTTGGACTGTAGGTCAGATAACAGCTGTAAATAAACTTCATCTATCAATCATCAGATAAACTGATCTCAGGGAGCAGATCCTCCCCAGGCCCCTGATTCTGAGGGAGACTCCCAGAACCTCCAGTAGAACTGACCCAGATGCTCATACACACCACATCCGTTTCATTAACTAACATCTGTATGGTCCTACATAAACCTGTAAACAAATAAATAAATGATTTTGAAGACATGATCCGAGGTCTGAACAACGAAGCAGGTTCAACAAACCCAGGATAACTTTCTGTTGTCTGGTTTAACTGAACCTAACATTGTCCATCCTGGATCAGCTGTACTACGAAACAGGTTATCAACTGGCTCAGTTAAAAAAGGGCGGAGTTGTTCATTATAAGCAACATAATAAGAACCATGAACAAAGTATAAATATGATATGAGAAGAAACACTGATACCTGCGGGTAAGTTCAGTTATAGTGACGTCATAAAGTGAAATTCAACAAGGTTAAATGTAAAAGAACTAGAATAAAAAACACACAGTAGAAATAATTTCACTGATTAAAGTCAGACTGAGGATAAACTGTGAATACGAGCATGAATGAACCGTAGTAAAGTGTTGTGTATCTGAACATGTTTCACTCTATAACTTTGCAGTTCTCTTTTCCTAAAGTCAGTCAGGGTTTTAAATAAAGATCAAAACATTTGGAGTCTAAGTCTTGAAGCTCTGGTGAAAAGGTTTAATTCATTGGTGACAACGTTGAAGTGACTGACTTTGCATGTTTCAACACGTGAACAATGTTTTGATTGTTGTAGAGGCTTTTGTACGTGGTTTATTGTTAGGAGAAATGCATGAACTGTTCTGAGAACTGCATCGAGAGCTGTGAGAATGATGTTTCTGATGAGTGAAATGCATCAAAGCCATTGAGAAAAACTGTAATAAGAGAGTTGACTCGCCTGTGGATCCTGGTCAGATGGGAAACAACAAAGTGAGGACAACAGGTTAAAATAACGTTTCCATTTTCTCCCTGTGAGACCGAGTCACGGAGAAAGACTTAAGGGTATTGTTTTATTTCAGTTGACAACGGCTGCACCAGAACACTCACACGGTGAAGTTAGCAGCTAGTGTTAGCTCCGTACTCACCGTAACGGCACGTTTACTTTTAGCTGCTAATTGCCAACTGCTATCGCCATAGAAATGCACATTAACTCGGTGTGTTTATATTGGTTGTAAACTCACCTGAGGAGTTGAACAATGACCCGGGCTTTTATCAAAATACAGTGAAGTGAAGAGGTTGAACAGCACCGAGCGACCACAACACAACAGCCACAGAAATTCAAACGACGCCTCTCTACCAGCTCAACCAATTGGGTTAGAGCAACTGGGCGGGGCAAACGTTTTGGGAGCGCTTGATGAGAGCTATTTGAACTCGATAAATGGGCGGAATGTGATCGGAGTAGACATAAACCAGTGTGTGTGTGTGACGCACTGTTATTGTGAGAGGCTGAAACGCACCTTTAGGCTGGACGTAGACAGAGGGAGATGATTGGAGGTCTATTTAAAAACCAGTCAGAGTTAAACCGCAGTAGAATAAAATTATTGTTCAGTAAATGATCATTAATACGACGAGGGAAGTATTTTAAATGATTATTAATGATTTTGTCAAAAAGCACCAGTGTCACCAAACAACATCGAGACTCGGATCATTTAACAAACGCAGATTTTATTACAACAGGGCTTTTACAGTAAGTGATGCTGTGGGACAACCTTTTACATCCTGCACCACACTGGTATTTCCTTATCACTACACCAACATGTTATCACCACACATTGAACAGAGTTTATTCCAGTATAATGTATTTTTTATTGTATTTTATTCAGTGTCCATGATCTGAACAGACTGGTCGACCACATCCAGGGAGAGTGGAGTCACAGTTTTGGAGAGGACGGCCGTGGTGCCTGGTTTGTACCTGTACTGTCCCTCTCTGGAAACAGACAGGGAGGAGAAACACTGTTAGTTTGATTAATGACACAACATTAGGAGCTTCAGTACCACTGAAGGAACTCAGATTTCCTTTTACATCTGAATGCAACAGAAGATCAGCGGGAGAAGGGCTGGAGGAGACATGACTGATGCTCTTCTGATCAAAGGTACAGTATCTACAGTCTCACCTCTTGCCCTTCGTCGTGGGCTTGTCATAACCTCGCAGGTACTCCACTCCAGCTGCGGTGATAATACACAAGTCAACGTTGCTGCCTGAACCCAGGTCACAGAAAATCCCTGCAGCGATGGCGTCCCGTACGAGCTGCTTCGCCTCATCCAGCTGGAAGAGAAAGGAACAGACAGGGTCAGGACATCCAGGGGATCAGACTCCTCCAACTCCTCCAGCCCAAAAGAAGCTCCTCACTTCTCCATCTGCTCACATCTCCTGCACATGAGCAACACGACGACACACTGCCAGGTGGTCAGCTCCAAGTTCGTCAGTTTACATCATAAACATGTTTACATACATGTTTTGAAACTATGTTAAAATTCATCATCCCTATCAAATAAATAAATAAACTAAACTAAAACTAGATGTAGGAAAAAAACAAACAGACCCAGTTTAGTCTGAATGTGTCTGTGTCACAGTGTAACACTTCTGAGTTTCTTATTTCTACTGGTTGTTTATTCTACGTCTGTTCACATGATTCACATTTGTCATTTGTGGTTTTAGCCGCTTGTCTTGATGTTGTGTCTTTGTTAGCAGATGTTCACACAGTGGTTTCAGACAGAGATTTTTCATGGCTGGTCAACTGGCAAAACAGAATCTGGAAAAATCTCAGGCTCGCAGTGTGAAGCATTTGCATGGCTGGCGCTCTGAGATGTGTCAGCTTAGTGAGGGGGGCCCAAGTACCAGCTTTGTTGCCCGTGGTGGGGTCATCACTTCAAGCCAGGTTTGTTGGGCACTGGACTGTGGTGCTTCAGCTGTCGGAGCAAAACTATCCCGTTGAAATTCATTCATAGCAAGAATGCATGAATGAATTTCAAATGCTGACACAGACAGCGCAGTTTGATTAGATTACACCAGATGAAAGGAAGGTCTCACCTCCAGGTTTGGTTTGAATCTGTCCTCAAACACAGAGACCGCAGCTGCAGCTCCAGACCCTGGAACCACAACCAAACATCAGGAAACTTTATTCAAATTTAAACTGTTTTCATTCAGTATACAGTGAAGTTCATACAGTAAACACACCAACGTACCCATGGTGAGGAAAGGCAGTTTATCGTAGGAGCCGTGTGGGTAAACGCTGTACAGGTGAGCTCCAGTCACATCAACTCCTCCAACAATCAGAGATGAACCGACGTGACCCTGGTACCTGAAACACCAGACAGACGTCACTGCTGCTTCCCCTCGTTCAGCGGAAACAAGTCTGAGTTCACCCTGACTCACAACAGACTGTGACACAAAATGAATTCATCTTTCCCGCTAAAACTGAACCAGAACTCTGTTTTACTTACACTCATTCTGTGATGTGTTTACAGACTGATCTCAGACCTGTTCGCTTTATGTTCAAAACCTCACACAATAAAAAATAACTGACATTTACCACATTCTGCTCCACCTTCATCTGAACAACCTGTCCCAGGTGAGGAGGCCAACAGGTGAACTGATGTACAGAAACACAAGAAAACAAACCTGAACAGCATCTGTTTCAGCTGTCGGGTTACCATGGCGACAAGGGGTGGTCGCCCGGTGTTGAGCGTGTGCAGTTCCACGTTGGACGCCATGATCTGCGTGGTGATCTCTGCGTCTGCAGCCACGCCGGCGCCGCAGCAGCTACAGGATGTGACAGACGACACTTCGAATTTGGTAAAAAGTTCACTTGGACTCAAAGACGAACTGATGAGATTTTGATGGTCAAAGGTCAGTGTGACCTCATAAAACCCTTTTTAGCCATTACTCAAGACTCACACACATGCTTCATATTTTCTATGACTCTGGATAAACAGGGATGTAACCTGAAACTAGTGTAAGTGGCGGAGGGATACAACCATACGGTGGTGATTCTAGTTTGTGTATGAACACACACATTACATTCAGCACATACTTAAAGCACAGGGGGAAGGGGACTGAACCACCAGTGAGAAATACCTGACCTGCTCCACCTGAGCTACAGCTGCCCCACCCTGCCCTCCATAACTGTCCTTAAAAACATATTTTTTTAGGAATATTTTATCAACCAATCAAACAGGTGAAAGGACAGTCAGTGTCAGCTGCTGTTTGTCTAACTATAGAATAAACCCAGTTTCTTCACAATCTTTTTAATGTCCTGATGCTGCTGCTGCTGATGATGATGATGATGATGAGGAGGAGCCAAAAGATGAAGTCTCTCCTTATTAGTGAAACTTCTGCTAAAGTAGAATTTCACAGGACGCTCCACGTTCCTCATTTTAAAGCGTCTGATGTTTCCCCTCTAAAACAACATGGAACCTAAAATTACAGCTTTATTCTCATAATATTATAATTTTGTTTCTTGACATATTATGAGTTTATTCTCAAGATTTCAGATTTTTTCCCCTCAATATGTCTCACATTTTTACCTCTGCCCACACCTGTGATAAACCACATTGATGCAGTCTACACAAGGACAGAGTCCTAATAGAAAAAGTCATCCTGAGTATGAAGACAGACCAACACTGAGGACACAGCCACTCCCCCTGCTGTGGACCTGAACTCTGCTTTCACTCACTAGATCTTTGGAGCGATGTAGTGAATCTTCATGCAGTTCTTGTCGGCCACCACCATGTCGTCTGTGGCCCTGGTGTCTGCTCCCAGGATCACTCCGTCCTGAGGAACAGGACAGGGAAATACTTAGGACCGCACTTCACTTCTAAACCAGATTACAGTCTGTATGTGTCTGTGGTGAAAACACTGGAGTCAGGTCCTCACCTTGTAAACGATCCCGGCGATGGTGGTTCCTGTTTTTCTGGCATTGGGAGCTTTGTAGCCGAGCTCCGATAAGTTGGACTCCAACACTGCATTCCTGGAAACAATGGGTGAGCATGAGACAGACGGACTGGACTCACTGTCTCCCTCCTGATATCTGACCACTAACACAGAGCTACACTGTGTCCTGACCACCAGTGTTAACAAGGACAGACAGGCTTCACGTCACACAACAGAGTGATTTACTTTGAAATTCAACAAATAAACTCACCTGGTAAATTCTGTAATATCTGGAGTTCCACAAGAAGTGTGATTACAGGATAACGGCCCTGTCTAAATATCAAATATCCAGATCTGATAGACCCTGAAATCTGGGAGAGTCTCTCTTGAACTTAATTCCCTTTTTTATGTTATTCATTATTTTTTCTTTCTTCTTCTTTCCTTTTTTTTTTAATTGTCTGTTTTTACATCTTAAAATATATGGTACTTGTTTACTTGCTGTATTTACAGTTTATTCATTTATCTACTTACTTTGTATGTGGGTGGGGGGTTGGTGTTTTTATAAGCTTATCATTTAAAAAATGCAATAAAAAAGAAAATTCCACAAATAAAATCCAGTTACAGCTGTTCAGTGTTTACATCAGTAATATTTATAAAAACAACAGATAGACACATTCTATCTGTAAAATCACATCACCATCATTTGTTGGGTCTGTTCCTTTACATCTGGAGAATATGATCTGTAGACAGGGGCGTCTCTGTGGCAACACAACGCTTCATTTATGGTCTGTTGTTGGGACACATTTTACCTTCATCAGAAAAATTGCACCTCCTGTGATTTGGATATTGCACTTGGCTGTATTGCGATATTGATGATAATATTATGATTAATTGTTAATTGTTCAGCCCTAATTCAAACTCAATTATATATGAGAGCATTTTATTAATTACATATCAACAAACGATCACTGGCTTCTCTCTGTATTAATGGATCACATCTTACAAGATTATCTTCTTCTGCACTCATTTAAAACAGTCGAGCATCCAAACCTTCCCGGATCCGGCCCATACTTGGCCCACATACTTGTTTTCTTCTGGCCCAGTACTTCACACATCAAATCCGGCCCATATACAGCATGATTTTAGATGCTACCTCCACATCTGGATCACAATATTCCAGCTGCCAGTCACAACTGGCGGATAACAGCCGGACTCTGCCCAGATGTGGAAGTATATGGGCCAGACTTGGGCAGAAGACCTGTGGCATATATTAAGCCAGAAGTTTCAATTTGCTATCTGGGTTAAGACTGTGTTTCTGTTCATACCAGTTTAATAATGTTAAAATGGAATCTGAACACCTGCATGTCTGGATCTGACTCATCCTCCTCATGTCTCTCCTGTTTTTAATGGGAAGGTTTTGCTGTTGTCTTTATGAAGGTCTACAGTCTGAAGGTGTTGTGTGCCTCCTGGGGGAACGTACATTTGACAGGCCACAGTCATTGTTTCCCTTGCTGATTGTTGTATTTCTCATATTCAGCATATTTAAATTCTAGGCCTATAAATAAAAAGGTCATGGAGTCACAGTTCAGTTCTCAGAGGGCTTTGAAACTAAATCTAGAGCTTTTTTTTGAAAAACAAATTACGATCTTCTGTCTTTCAAAGTGGAGGTCTGGACCTGGACGTGGACTCTGTCTGAACTGGATTGTGTTGCTTTCTGTGCCACAGACAATAAAAGCACAATACCAGGACAATCTGCTGACTTTATAAACTCAGTATTAAACAGACACGCCGCAGTAGCAGAAATGATCGTGGCTGTCTCAGCCTCGCTATGAGCAGACACAGTGTTTCTTACCTGCGGCTGTTTTCAAAGCAGAAACCTCTGGACTGCAGCTCGGTGGGCTTCAGACTGTGGAGCATCTTCAGCCGCAGAGGAGAGGAAGGTGAGGATGAAGATGAAGATGAAGGTGAAATTAAAATAAGCTGAGGCCCTGTCACGCTGTGTGTCAGCGCTTTTTTTTTTTTTTAGAGGCTTTTACTTTTACTTTCACTTCTACAGAGAAGCCAAGCCTCCCTGCTCCACACTGTACAAAATATCCACATTCACTTCCTCACCCTGAGTTTGAAGGAGAGGCTCTGCATCAAAAAGCCTGGAGGTGACGTCAGAGTGAAGAAACTACACTTTTCTCCTTTCATAGTTTAGTTTTATGAAACACTCCCTCAGAGTTGGAGTTAAGGAGGGAGGTTATCTCCACTGTAAAAAAAAAAAAGAAAAAAAAAAAGAATAATTTTATTTACTGATATTTCTTGCAGTGTATTAAAATGTGCCAAACTGTTAAGATGGACTCTGGAGGCCTAAGATGTCGGCTCAGGTGATTAGCAATTTAAGCAACATTTAACATGTAGTTTAACTTTTTCTCCTGATGTTTGAAAGGTCATTTAGTAGCTCACCCTCACAGCTCAAACTGAGCTGATGATAATAAAAGTAAACTGTTATCAGGGACGGGTCTGACCCATTTGCTTCAGTTACTCAGAGACCAACCAAACTTTATATATTAAACTTACATCTGTCTGATAATTATCCAAACCATTTAAAGATGATTACTTATCATTCACTTTATTTATTTGAATGGAAGAATTCACCATACAGAAATGGAATATATGACACATATGTCCCTATATCAAGAGTGATGTTGCCATATATTGTATGTCACCCATAAGAGGATATATTATTAGATAGATAGATAGATAGATAGATAGATAGATAGATACTTTATTTATCCCCTAGGGGAAATTCATGTGTCCATTAGCTCATTGTTGATAATAATAATAATAATAATAATAATAATAATAATAATAATAATAACAGGGCTGAGGTGTTGTATAGCCTGATGGCAGTGGGAACAAAGGATCTCCTGAACCTCTCTGTTCTGCAGCGCAGTGAGATGAGACATGAGGCTTTGGGATGGATTTATATTTATGTAACATATGTTTACAATATAAGCATATATACATAAACATACATATTTGTATGGGTGAGACATATATGTCAATGTATGAAATTGTTCCAATTTCTAATAGGTTTCATATATAATTTTGACACATTTTATTTTATATAGATATATATATATTTCATATATGGAAATTCATTATATGTAGATATATTACATTTGTGTATGGGTCAGGGTAACCCTTTAGTTTACAGGCCGTTATTAAATATGTATTAATGTGAAGAAATAACATTCAAGTGAAATCAGTGAAATCAATATAATGACAAGTTGTAGTAATATAATTACTGGGAATAACTGTAAATATATTGGGTAGTTACAGAGTGAAATTAAAGCAGAATAAAGAGAGTTGGTCAGTGTTGTTATGATGAGTAGGCCAGTGTAGCTCAGAGGAGGGTAAGATAGGAGGGTCCTTTCTGTATTCAGTAATATCCTGTATTGCATTGTGAAGACGGAGGTAATACCAAGTCTCATAAAGCAGCTCCACATTGTTGTCGGCCAAAATAAACGCAGGAGCCAGTTTCCTCCACACAGCCAAGTTCTGTGACCTCGAATTTACTGATACACATACAACTACTAATTCCACTGTCACAGCTGCTCAGTTGTTTGGCACCAAAAATACCTTCAAACTTTTGTCTCAATACTTGAAGACAATAAAATCACCATGTAACTGAAATACTTTGGCAAAAATATGATATTTACTTAAAAATAGCTTTCATACAGAATAAAGGAATTGGATTTTAAAACAACCTTGGGGATAACTATTCATCTCTCATCCTTGTAAAGCCTCCAACCTCACCAGGATGTCAGCTGCGGCCTACGTAAAAGAAATCAGTTTTGTTGATGAATATCTAGAATAAACAAATTGGTTATAAGATATAATATAATATAGATATAATATTAAAGTAACAGACGTGTATTTATGGGTCATTAAGTGAACACTGTATCCTACATCGGATTAGTGCAGCAGAAGTGGGATATTGATAGAGACAATGCTGTTGTATAGAGTAAAGTGTTTGATAAACACCACAGACATCCCAGAAGTCTTTTAATTAACTGATCTGATTCAGCTGTTCATGACCACCTTACCCAGAGGTTGCCATGGTGATCCTAAGTGCTCAGTTTCTACTGAGTGAGACATGAGCTGTGCCCCAACTCAGGAGCCGCGTCCTTCAGAGGCTGCGTTTGAGGACAGCTTGCGTCACAGCGGCGTGACTAGAAAAGTCCCATTTCAAAGGCTCCTTCAAATACAGCTGACAAATTCGTGCTTCTTTTCCTGGGCAACGAAGGCTCCACGTTGCCCAACCTGCACCAAGACCCACTGCGCGCTGGTAATGACAGCAAACAACACTGACCCAGGGCCTGAGGGTTACACTTTTAAATGTAATATTGCGTTTCAGCTCAGTCCAACAGCAAACGGAGCAACTGTTAAAACCACAGGCCTTGAACACAAGTTTTTTTGAGGTAAAGTTATGTGTTGCCAAAGTTGCTAGGCGACAGGAGCTGCTCTTGTGACGCAATGTTAAGGGCGGGAACAGCTGCTGATGCCCAGCGAAAATCCACTGTAGACCAGACCGTCTCATTTCGGTTTGGCCTTCGAAGGGCCACGCTTTTGTACAGTGTCCTCCGAAGGATGCGGCCTCTGAATAGGGACACTAATGATTCAGCTGAGAGACACAGCAACTATGGCTTGCCATTCAAAGACTATTAAATCCTATCAGCTAAAGCTTTTCTGTTGTTTGAGAGGAGTCTGCTGAACACAGTGATATAAAATACTTGTCTGTGGTGTCTAAAATGTGGCATGTGCAGCCTAAAAAATGTCCTGCTTCCTATTTTCCCCACCATTTTACTTAACTTTTCTTACTATAAAATGGAAAATGTAGCACCTGGCAAACACTGCTTAAAGGTAATCCACCAAGAATTAGTTCCAAAATGAATCCACCAATCAGAATATATGTAACCTGGAGTCAGTTGGAATCACTCATTGCCGAATGTTTCCTGATTAAAACTGAACTGAAACATTTCCAGTGAAAACTGTTGAAATGTGTGTAACTCATTGTCTGTATCAGTCTGTAGCTGGACTTTGACACAAATGTCAGTCAATACATCAGGAGTCTCTAATCAGCTCATTAATATCCTTCAGCTGTGTATAACTGGAAGACAGCCGCCACCTGCACAGGTGCGCTGATGGCAGATGAAACGGGTCATGGGTCATGTTGCTGAATTAAAGGAAAGTGTAAGTGGGAAATTGTGTTTCTGTTAATAAGTTATATTTATTTAACATGGGAACTGGCAGTAGAGTTGCAGACTGTGAAATGGATAACAATTTATTTCATGGTTGTTTTTTTCCCTCCCTGTATTTGTAAAATAAAAGCAACTCAATCTACCTCTGTTACTCAAGCCGACAGTTCTTATGGTGGCAGTGGTGGGATGGTCAGTCGCAGAGCTGAGCATGCTTTTAAAAAAATGAACAGGGCCACGGTCTCAAAACCAGCAAATTCAGAGGAAGACTGAGGAGAAGAGGGAGACAGCAGTTACGTCTGAGGAAGAGGCACCACTGCTGGGTTTGGAGGCACAAGGAGCAAAACCTAAAACCCCACAGCTGCAGCCAGGGCCACGCCAGAAGGAGGCCCCTCAAACACAGAGGTAGTAAACCTGTGTGACCTGAGTGATTCTGAAATCTGACAGGTTTGATGTAGACATGGACACTTTAAAAACAAATGTCCATAATGTGGTGAATTTGACCTAGATGATAGGTATGTAATAAATATTGTGCATATCCACAATTTGAACTTAACATCCACCCGTGATATACTGTACGCACTTCCTGATGAAAATAGTCCAAATTTGAAGTTTCTCAATTTCACAACAAAAATTTGAAAATGCAATATAATGATTTAAGCAGATAAACCTTTGTGAACTATAAGAATCCCGTCAGCTGTTGCATGTTTCGTAACACTCTGCTGGTGTAGGACCTGGACGGTAAGGCCACTTGGTTTCCTGTGGTGAGAACTCGTGGCTGATGTTGGGTGCAGTATTTTGCATCTCCTCTGTCAGTGTGGGAGGTATTCTTTTGGATTTCCACATGTATTCAACTATATTTCTTATTTGCATTTAACTTATATGATCTTCCTATGCTAAATCTTCTTATATACAGTCTGAGAGGTGAAGCTGCACAACAGAACCATCAGATTAATTACAGACCACTGGCAAGATACTGTTATAAAATAAATCAGAGGTTGCTGGAGATGGAATTTGCTCATCCCTGCCAGTGGGGTATCAAAACCTGTTTAGTTTTCAGTGAGGAGCAGCAAAGTCAGCTGGCAGAAAACATCATGACTGCCTCAGACATTTATTTTGGCCTCTCTCCTGTTGAAGTTTGCAAACAATGATGTCCCTGTCCTCACAAACTGGGCAGAGAAGGAAGTAGCCGGGGCAGACTGGTTCTCTGGCTTTCTGAAGAGACATCCATCTCTTTCAATCAGGACCCCGGAGGCTACCAGCGTTTTGCCTGTGCCAGTGCCTTTTAATAAGCACAGTGTTGACCAGTTCTTCAACAACCTGGAGGAGGTGATGGCAAAACACCAGTTTGAGCCCTAGTCCATCTGGAATATGGATGAAACTAGTATTACCACTGTCCATAAACCCAACAAGGTGGTAGCCAGGAGAGGCTGCAAGCAGGTGGGATCTTTGTCACCTGCAGAGAGGGGATCCCTGGTCACCCTTTCCTGTGCTGTCTCTGCCACAGGGAACATTATTCCTCCGTATTTTTATTTTCCCCTGGGTCAACTCTCATGACCATTTTCTAAACTCCGCCCCCACAGGAAGTGCAGAAGGGGCAAAACCTAGTGGCTGGATGGAGGAGGAGCATTTTGTGGATTTTTCTGAAATATTTGGTGTTGCACACAAGGAGCTGCAGAGAAAGACCATGTCTCCTGCTCCTTGACAACCACAACTCCCACCTATCAGTTGATGGACTCAACTGTGCCAAAGAGAATGGGCTGCCTCAGCTGCCTGGATCTTAAGCAATCCAGGAAAAAACCATGACCATTCATGACATCCCAAAGATTGTGGCTGCAGCCTTCCCTCTTGCCGTAAAGATGGCCAACATTCAGTCAGGCTTCCGGGTGAGTGGTATATACCCCCTCAACAGGGAGGTGTTCCCAGAGTCAGCGCTTGCTCCCACCAGTGTGACTGACTGTCCAAATTCTGACCCAAACCCACCCACAGGTGAAGTGGTGCTAAATGGCACAGGGCACCTCACGCACCATCCTCAGATGAAGATGAGGTGTTCTGCTTGGTGTGTGTGGAGCCCTTCTCTAACAGCTGCCTCAAGGAGACATGGCTGCAGTGCATCCAGTGCAAGAAGTGGGCTCATGAGGACTGCACACCTGGACTGTCAGTATATATCTGTCACAACTGTGACTCTGACTGTGATATTGACTGACTTAATTAGTTTAGAATGAGCGTTCTTGGGAATTGTTTCTCTAATGAATTATTGTCAAAAATTCTTGTTGTTTGTTCTGTTTTCCTGTTTCTGTTATCTCCATCCAGGATATTGTTAGGTTGTTGCTTTTCAATGAAATACACATTTTTAAATTCATTTTTAATAATGACTCTTTTCCCCATTAAAATAACATAGAGACAACCAACGCCACAGTGGGGATGGTTGTTACAAGTGCACAAGACATATTTGACAGTGCACATCTTTTGAACAGAATAAGCTGAAGAAGAGTAAGGGCACTATTTCTACCTGAGACTGTAGACTTCCACTGCAGATTGAAAGGGACTCTATTAAGGATACAGTTGAAGAAAAGTGTGACTACCAACCCTGTTCTCCTCTATACTGTGCGTATATATATATATATATATATATGTGTGTGTGTGTGTGTGTGTGTGTGTGTGTGTGTCTCAACCTATGTTTCCGAACATGGACATGACAAAAGTGATGCGAGTGCAAAAAAACAAACAAACAAAAAAAAAAAACAACCCCAAAACACTTGGTGGAACTCTCTTTTGGGATTTAGTTTCCAGTCGTTTGAGATTCATTGAAGCACAGCTAAGTTAAGCCAAGGATCCTCTACCGTCTCTGGCTAGTTCAGTATAAGTTACCATGGTTACAGAGCAGGGATTCCTATAAGCCACAATGATGGAACAGAACTCTGACTTATATTAGCGAGACTTCACAGAATAACAAAATAAACCAGATGTTCCTTTCTCTGCCTTGATGGAGTATGGCCCTGAGCTCATGAGTTACTGTTCAAGACACTGGAGGATCCTCAACTGTTCAATTATGGTGACAGAATATTCAAACAGATGATGTTATATGTTGTTTATTTTGTGTATTACATCAATTTTACTGCTGTAGAACAACAGGAGAACTAAACCCAAACACAATATGATCCTATAGGAGAGAGAAAAGGAGCATTCTGCATGAAGAGTACTTTCACTCTTCATGTGTCTCCCTCTGTCTTTACTTCAGAGATCATGTGACTGCAGACTCAGTCCTGCTGTGTCTAAGTTCCTGCTCTGGTCCAGGAGGTGGCGCTAATGCAGCAAAGAGTTGATTACCAGCGGCCTCTGTCTTCTATTACGTCCTCAGAGAGGCTTTCAAACACGGTGACTCCGCAGTCAGCGGCATTGAGTAGAAACCTACTGACCAGACAAGATGAGCGGAAGAGGCAAAGGAGGAAAAGGACTCGGGAAAGGAGGCGCCAAGCGGCACCGGAAAGTTCTCCGTGATAACATCCAGGGAATCACCAAGCCCGCCATCCGCCGCCTGGCTCGCCGCGGCGGAGTGAAGCGTATCTCCGGTCTGATCTACGAGGAGACCCGCGGTGTGTTGAAGGTGTTTCTGGAGAACGTGATCCGTGACGCCGTCACCTACACCGAGCACGCCAAGAGGAAGACCGTGACCGCCATGGACGTGGTGTACGCTCTCAAGAGGCAGGGCCGCACCCTGTACGGCTTCGGTGGTTAAAGTCCTTCACACCAGCACCACAACACAACGGCTCTTTTAAGAGCCACACACCGACTCACTGAGAGCTCACATCCTCTGATCACACACACACTCACTCTCACAGGTGATCAGCTGCTGCTTCATGTTCTCACTGACACTACAGAGACCACCAGAGGAGAGAGGACCCTCCACCAGAGGAGAGAGGACCCTCCACCAGAGGAGAGAGGACCCTCCATCAGAGGAGAGAGGACCCTCCATCACATCCTGTCTCTATTCTAAACATGTTACACAACTACAGCAGGAAACTGTCTCCCACAGTCACCAACACTGATCAGTTCACACATGAACACACACCACGTTTAATTCAACAAACACCTGAGGTCTAATCCAGAAACGTTTAACAAACTGACTATTAAAAGCCATCATCAATTGAGCTCTGACTCTACAACTCACCATGGCAACAGATAAATAAAGGGCAGGGCCTCTAGTGTAATGCATTGATGCCAGAAACAGTGACGTTAAAGGTCATTTATTTCTAAAACACAAAACCAAAGAAACGGCTGCAGCAGTGAAAATGTCTGAGCTGGACAAAAGAGTCAATTAGTTCAAATATTAGATTGTCTTCAGCGTCGTCCACTAGACCACGTTATTTATCAGCCTGTTATTTCTGTGATGCTGCTGTTTGTTACATTAAATGATTGTATGTATTTATTCAGATGTGACCTGATGTGGACCAAGTTCTGCTGCAGGAGTTGAAGATGTAGAAGAAACATCAGACAGAAGTTATAGATATAGATGAAACAGATCAAACAGAAGCTAT
Organism: Seriola aureovittata; assembly: GCF_021018895.1. Classification (NCBI taxonomy): domain Eukaryota; kingdom Metazoa; phylum Chordata; class Actinopteri; order Carangiformes; family Carangidae; genus Seriola; species Seriola aureovittata. Next base: position 2,976,816 of record NC_079381.1, read on the forward strand.
AGATATAGATGAAACAGATCAAACAGAAGCTATAGATATAGATGAAACAGATCAGACAGGATCAGGTGTCCTTGAGGGAGTTCATGGGGGTCACAAGCAAAAAGGGGAATCATTTATTTTCACTGTATTTCCGTCCATAAGTAATATAATGACAGAGTGTTTGACCTTTAGTCCTTTAAACACTTTCTGTAATAAAACATCTAGAGGCAAAGATCTGATCAGGAGGACCTGAGACTAAATCTGATCAGATGGGGGTCTGTTGTCTAGTTTGTGTCAGTGAGGGTCCTTGATGTGACGTTTGAGAGCCTCTTGTTTAAAACACTGAAAGACAAACCTGTTACCACAGCTTCACTCACTGTCTCCAGGCTGTAGAACAGTCATGTGAACATTATTCATCTACATTGAGATCTCCTCATCTTCCTGTTGTTATCTGTTGTTTTCATTGTCTCATGTGCTGCTGCTGCTGATGATGAGGAGGAGTTTCTAACTTTTCTCTGCACTAATTGGCTGCAGGCTGCGCGCCAACCTTAAAAGGCAGGTTACCATGGAAACATGACTCCAATGTCCAGCCCAGTGAGCAGCTCAACCAATCACAGGAAGGGGACCACACAGTGGTGTTTGCATGGAGCCTGAATAAGAGCAGCGGCTCCTTCCTCCACCGACTCATCCATTGCTGTGAAGCTCTGAATAACCAGGATGCCTGAACCCGCCAAGTCCGCCCCCAAGAAGGGCTCCAAGAAAGCTGTGACCAAGACCGCAGGCAAGGGCGGCAAGAAGAAGAGGAAGACCAGGAGGGAGAGCTACGCCATCTACGTGTACAAGGTGCTCAAGCAGGTGCACCCCGACACCGGCATCTCCTCCAAGGCCATGAGCATCATGAACTCCTTCGTCAACGACATCTTTGAGCGCATCGCTGCCGAGGCGTCTCGTCTGGCTCACTACAACAAGCGCTCCACCATCACCTCCAGGGAGATCCAGACCGCCGTGCGTCTCCTGCTGCCCGGGGAGCTGGCTAAGCACGCCGTGTCCGAGGGCACCAAGGCCGTCACCAAGTACACCAGCTCCAAGTAAACAGCGCAGCTGCTGCACTCACTCAATACAACGGCTCTTTTAAGAGCCACTCACGTCATCTCAAGACAAACTCTCAACACACATCACACCTCATCATCATCATCACCATCACTCTCATTACTGCAACACATCTTGCAGCTCACACACAATAACAGCTGCAGCACTTTATTCACTCTTTACAAGTGTGGAAGGGAAGGAAACAAGAGGGTAGCAGTAGGACTCAGGTCAGGGAGCAGGGTCTATCAAAGAGGCGGGAAACGCTCCATGAATCTACATTCAGTGTTTCACTGGATTGAAACATCATTTCTACATCATTTTACCCACTGCTCCTTCAGTACGGCCAACACCCAGGCCTCCTAGTGAAACTCTTGCTGTTTGTGGACTGCAGACCAGCTGTTTAGTTCATGTGTTGTAAATAAATGTATATTGTGGAACAGCAGTCTCTGGTCCCAGTGTATTCTGGGAGTGTGAAGTTTCACCAGGTCACACAAGGAAGTTAGAAAACTAACATGTAAGTGAACAGTGTACACACACACACACACACACACACACACACACGCACACACACACACACACACACACACACACACGAATTTGCCTTGAGAATAAGTGCTGTGAAAGACTGGAGAGACACTCACCTGATGAAGGTGTTTACTCTTCATCATCATCATGTTTTCACCAGTTGATCAGTTTTAAATTCACTTTCTTCAGTCTCAGCTCTGACTGAAGAGATGAAAAGGTTAAAATCACAGTTACACAACACAAAGACTTGATGGTTCACACATTAATCTACACACACACACGTTATATACATCCTCAGCATCATGACACTTCCAGTCTCTGTGTTGTGAAGAAGACCATGATGAAGTAACAGCTGCTGGTTGACTCCAACCAAGAGACTCAAACAGCTCTGATGTCCATTCACTGACTTTGTTATTGCTGACAAACACTTAAAGATCTTGAGGATAAAAGCCAGGTCTCAATAAAACTGGAGTCTAAAAGAAAACCATCGTCCAAGGAAACTTCAAATAACGAAGAGAGAACTGTAAATAAATAAATCATATGGACAACGGTCTAACTGTAATCAGGATCAAATATTTATTTTACAAATTATATAGACACACCTGATACAGATGAACTGATACACATAGAAATCAATTGTTTCTTTCTCTCTCAGGATTTACATGAATATATTCATATTTACAGATTTACATTTAACAGTCGCACAGTCACCGTCTGACTTGTTCCCATGGTAACGATCTTTATGTAGTTGTATGGTTACCTTGGTAACCTAGCACTAACCATTAAATATGAAATAACATCATAAAAATATAAAAATGATGTGATGTGATATTTGATTTAGTTTGTCATTTATTTTAGCAGGAAGTCCCACTGAGATAAAACGTGTCTTTTACAGAGACCTGGCAGGAGAGCAGCCGCACAAATATGTGACTTTACAACCAACACATGAAGATTCAGTCACTGACTACACTGAACTCTGCATCACAGGTTGTTATGAGATGTAGAAACCATGTACAGCTCACACTGTGTTTCTAAAGTAACATGCTACAGACACGTTACAGTCACAGCTCTGACAGTCTGGTTCAACGTGACCATGAGCCTCAGCCATCAGCAGTGTGTTTGCTGCTCGGAGAATAACTTGACTTTATGACCGACCGATCAGCAGCAGCTGGTCGCTGTGAGTCTGGATCTGTGAACACACATGTGGAGCAGCTGGAAGTCGGGTTTTGGTGGAGCTGTGGTGCATTTAAGAACATTTTAGGAGAGAAATAAGCGGGAAAAGGCCCCGAGCAGCGGCGGCCACCGCGGTGACCGGCTGAGGTTTGGAGGCTCCACAAACAGAAAGCCGAGAGCCTCCGAGCTCCGGACGACTTTAATACGAAGAGAGCCGAGTCCGCTCCCGGCTCCTCCACTGTCCGCCTCCAGCTCCTCTCCCACGGTGCTTTGCGAGCCTTTTATCCGCGAGGAGAAAACACAAGTGTCCCGGTGTTCACCCCGACCACAGGAGCCACGGCTGCACTGAGTCTCCACGGTTCTCATGGTGTGTTCAAGTGCCGCCTCCTGCTCCGAGCTCCCATCAGTCCGCTCCGAGTACACACGAAGCTCACAGGAAACAATGGCAGAGGTCGCTCCCGCTCCCGCTCCAGCCGCCGCCCCGGCCAAAGCAGCCAAGAAGAAGGTTTCCAAGCCCAAGAAGGTCGGCCCCAGCCTGGGGGAGCTCATCGTTAATGCCGTGGCCGCATCCAAGGAGCGGAGCGGCGTGTCCGCGGCCGCCCTCAAGAAGGCTCTGGCTGCCGGAGGCTACGACGTGGAGAAGAACAAGGCCCGCGTCAAGACCGCCATCAAGAGCCTGGTGGCCAAGGGGACTCTGGTCCAGACCAAGGGAACCGGGGCCTCCGGCTCCTTCAAGATGAACAAGAAGGCTGAGCCCAAGGCCAAGAAGCCGGCGGCCAAGAAGGCCGCTCCCAAAGCCAAGAAGCCCGCCGCCAAGAAACCCGCCGCGGCCAAAAAGCCCAAGACCGCGGCCGCCAAGAAGCCGGCAGCTGCTGCTGCTAAAAAGTCCCCCAAGAAGGTCAAGAAACCTGCAGCAGCGGCTAAGAAAGCAGCCAAGAGCCCCAAGAAGGCCACCAAGAGCCCCAAGAAGCCCGCCAAGAAGGCCCCTGTACCCAAGAAATCCCCCGCCAAGAAGGCCCCTGCGCCCAAAAAGGCCCCCGCCAAGAAGGCCGCCAAACCCAAAGTCAAGAAGGCCGCAGCCAAGAAGAAGTGAGCTGTCCTCCCTCCGACACATGTTGATCTTCATCAAAGGCTCTTTTAAGAGCCACACACCTGTCCACAGAGAGCTGCTTCTTCCTCACTATCATCATCATCATCATCATCATCATCATCACCACCACAATACACTGTCTGATAACTACACCACCACCAACACCTTTACTGTGTTTACTTACTATCACACTGTAAAAAGAACTTTATTTTGAAAAACACCGCATTTTAATCGTAATGATCCAAACTTTATTCCATTACAGAGACAACAAACGTCTCATCTCACAATGTTCAGAAAACCCTTTAACCCAGGGATGCCAGGGTGAAATTGGCCTGGGGGCCAGATTTTTTTCAACTGAGACCTCCGCGGCCGAATTACACTTTCGAACTGAAAGGACCAAACACTGATTCAACATCACTGTCTGAAATTATTCACTAAGGCCTACATCAAAAATAAATTGCATTGGCACCACAATAGCCTCACAATGAGGCCTACAATTACATAGAAGCCTAAAGCAAGTTACAGTAACCACTGAAAACGTAACATTGTCCTGTCCATGTAGGGCTGTCAAAATCTCTCAAAAAGGACGTTTGAATATTCCCTCTAAAAAACACATATTCAAACTATTTGAATATCTATTTGCGCATTATTCAATGACGCGCATCACATCAATACCAGTACAAACTAATACAACGAGACATAACTACTGTATAGGTAGGCTAGTTTATTTAAGTTCAAACATATTTGACAACATATTACCTACATAAAAATAACATGAACTAATGTCCAAGACCGCAGAGCTCACTCTTGCCGTCTCTCTCTCTCTCTCTCTCTCTCTCTCTCTCTCTCTCTCTCTCTCTCTCTCTCTCTCTCTCTCTCTCTCTCTCTCTCTCTCTCTCTCTCTCTCTCTCTCTCTCAATGAACAACAACAATAAACAAATGCTGAGTGCTGATTAAAAATTTTGTGCAAGCTTTTTAAGCTTAGGGATGGGCGATGTCTCCTTCACTGGTATACTACTATATTGTCCGCGCGCGAGGGGAGGAGGGGGGCTCACTGCGCTGTTTGTCTCCTGCTCCGGGCTTTTTAATTTAATAAAGTATGTAAAAAAAATTTAATAAAAATAAAATTAAAAAATAAAAAAAAAGCCACGGGATGTTCAATCGGGCCGGGTCCGGCCCGCGGGCCGTAACTATGGCATCCCTGCTTTAACCCTTTAAGTGGATTTGAGTCTAAATGTAAGGCTTCTCCCCCCGACCACGTCCCAGGTGATAAGCGAAAACATCATTGTACAACTAGAGTGGCTGACTGTAGTGTGTGTTGTGGTTCATGTATCATATCATCAGAAGTTATGCTGCTGCTGCTGCTTGTACATTTCCCAGTCTTCTTATTTGTATCGTCTGTATGAGGTTTTCTGGTGATGGTGCAGAGACAGAGAAAGAGGAGCCACATGTATGAAGACAGTAGAGAGCTGATGAGTTCAGATTATTATTATTACTATTATTATTACTATTATTATTATTATAATAATAGAGGAGCTGCTCTTTGTGAGAGGAGTAGGTGGCTCTTAAAAGAGCCTTTGAGTGGGTCGCTGTGTTCAGCGGCTTTACTTGGACTTGGCGGCCTTCTCGGTCTTCTTGGGCAGCAGAACAGCCTGGATGTTGGGCAGCACGCCTCCCTGAGCGATGGTCACTCCGCCCAGGAGTTTGTTGAGCTCCTCGTCGTTGCGGACGGCCAGCTGCAGGTGTCTGGGGATGATACGGGTCTTCTTGTTGTCGCGGGCAGCGTTTCCAGCCAGCTCCAGGATCTCAGCGGTCAGGTACTCCAGCACCGCCGCCAGGTAGACGGGGGCTCCGGCACCGACACGCTGAGCGTAGTTTCCTTTGCGCAGCAGCCTGTGAACACGGCCGACCGGGAACTGGAGCCCGGCCCGGGAGGAGCGGGTCTTGGCCTTAGCTCTGGCTTTTCCACCGGTTTTGCCGCGTCCGCTCATTTTCAGGATGATCTCTCTACAGCGTCGACTCAGAGAAAGTGTGGCGCAAACAGCAGCAGCCTCGCTTATATGTCCGCGGAGAGCGCGGGACGGTTCCCGCCAGACCAACCAGAGAAGAGGCTCCAGCAGAGGGCGGCCCGCTCTGGACTTTCCTCACAGCTTCACAGCACTTTGGTCCAATAAGCAGCCGAGCACCAGGCGGGGGGGGTCGCTCCTCTGGGCGGCGCTGAGCTCCAGGAGAAGCATCGCACCAATCAGCACCCGGGGGTGTGAAGCAGCGTCACCGTGTCACAGCCGGCCCCACGGTTTAAGAGCCGAGGGTCGCTGCTTTCTCTCCTACTTTTCTCCTGCTCTGAGAAACAAGAAGCAAGATGGCGAGAACCAAGCAGACCGCTCGTAAATCCACCGGAGGCAAAGCCCCCAGGAAGCAGCTGGCCACCAAGGCCGCCCGTAAGAGCGCCCCGGCCACCGGCGGCGTCAAGAAGCCTCACCGGTACAGGCCCGGTACCGTGGCTCTGAGAGAGATCCGTCGCTACCAGAAATCCACCGAGCTGCTGATCCGCAAGCTGCCCTTCCAGCGCCTGGTCCGAGAAATCGCTCAGGACTTCAAGACCGACCTGCGCTTCCAGAGCACCGCTGTCATGGCTCTGCAGGAGGCCAGCGAGGCTTACCTGGTCGGCCTGTTCGAGGACACCAACCTGTGCGCCATCCACGCCAAGAGGGTCACCATCATGCCCAAGGACATCCAGCTGGCCCGCCGCATCCGCGGAGAGAGAGCTTAGACTCCGCTGCTGCTCCTCTCACCACAATAACGGCTCTTTTAAGAGCCACTCACTCTGCTCTCAACAGCAAAGTCCCGAGTGTTTTCTTCAATGTGTCTCATCAACACTGTTTTCAGAATAATACAAAGAACAGTCAAACATCACCAATTAAGTCCTTTCTTCCTTCAAATCCACGGTCCTATGAAAAACTGTCAAATATTAAATACAGGGAAAAAAAATTTTTTTTTATTTATTTATTTTTTTATAAATACACAAAAGAAATGATCAACCTGAAGACTCATCAGCACAAAGAGTAATCCCCCTGCAAAGTGAAGAACCTTCCTCTTCATACCTTCCCAACATCTACAGTAAAGAGCCTGAGTATTGTTGTAGCCCACGGATCCGTCTGACACCAGAAACTTAGAGTCTTGTTGGGATCTGAAGCTTTTGACCTTCATTATGTTGAATACACTTCAAGGCCCTTAGCAGACCACCGATCATTTTAACCTCAATAATATATTTTGGTCAAGTTCCCTGTTGTAATAAATTGATTTTCTTTGTAGTTTCATGCAAGTGTTGTATTCAACACTGAACGCATGAAATAACTAGAGTCACCGGCTTGTGGTTGTTTGTCTCCAACAACCGGTCTAGGGTTAATCAGCATGTGAAATCTTGAGTTATGGCGAAAAACATGTTTTGATTGGTCACTGTGACTTTTGCACAATAAACAGTGCACAATAGATTATGGTTGTAGGATTAAGGAATGGAAAAGGATCAGAGGCCACGTCCACATTAATATTTAAAACGGCGTTTCAGACGATTGTTTCAGCTCCGCATCAGAAATAAATTCCCTCCATTCTAAACTTATATCACATGACCATTCAGCTACACTGGCCATGTGCATGCTGGTGTAAACAGGAAGTAGATTATTTACGTCATCTCTACCTAAAGTCTCCTTTTCTGTTCAGGCAGATTAAAACACAACCCCAGAGTTTTCAAATTAAAACGCAACCACAGCCATTTCAAATTAAAACGGGTCCAGCAGTGTTTCCAAAAGTTTCCGTTTTAGGGGCCAGGTGTAAACGTAGCAAAAGTGATGCGATTTAAAACTAAATCATATTAGTGTGGATGTAGCCAAAGTCTGCAGCCATGCCAACAACTCTCTGACGTTGTGCCAAATGCTATTAGATGCAAAGATAAGGGTATGAAGGGAATCATCTCTTTGAAAGAATTAAATTATGTGGCCAAGGGCAGATGATATCTCGTTAAAGTTAAATTTAAGACATACTGATAGTCTGGTCCCCATATTTACCATGTGCCCCATACCACAAATAAAAGAAATGAATAACAATATGTCTAGTATCATTTATTCCATTTAGAACTCAGGTTGATCAATAATAATATTTTGACCTGTCCTTTAATTCTGTGGTGAGAGGGAGGTTAAAAAAACTATAAGCAAAGCTTTGGATGTGAAAGAATAAATAAGAAACATTATCGATGACAGCAGTACATTCCTGTACCTTTGACAAGTATAAATGAGACAATTTTTCCATAATTTCCAAAATACACAAAGAAATAAATTAGGAAGCAGCGTTCAAATATGCTAACAATGAGCCACAAGACAGGTAGAACCATTATTATTGATCAGTGTAAGGTTTGGATGGTGGTGAACCCTTACAACCAGGATGAAGGCCAGCAGGATTGAGGTGCAAGCGTGAGAGAGAACAGAATCAGTCACACAATGATTGGATTCAGAGCTCTTGGTTTACTGGTGACCAGAGGCAAATGACACAAAAGAAAATCCAACAGATCTTACATATTGATAGCAGAATGGCTATCAACAACAAAAGTAGTCTGGCTGGTGTAGCAGGTCAGTGGATAGCAGCAGTGATGTCCAACCTGAGTCCAACCTGACCCCTGACCCCCACCCTTCCCCTTCCTCCTCCTCCTCCTCCTCCTCCCTACCTCCCTTCCTCCCTTCCCCATCCTACCTGATGAAGGCCCCCCAACACAGACATGTCTCTGTGGCGCAATTGGTTAGCGCGTTTGGCTGTTAACCGAAAGGTTGGTGGTTCAAGCCCACCCAGGGATGTTTTACACTGAAATTGACAAGGATACATCCTGTAGATGAAAAACTTTCTTTCTGTGCTGAGAGGGAAGAGATAAAGAAAGTCAGACACGAAAGTATAAATAAGAATTATTAATAATAACATACATCTAATGTGACAATTTTACTAAATTCAGGAAACAGAGAGTTCTAATACAATGAGCACTTTTTGGTGCAAATATGAAATTAGTTTCAGGTAGAAACATGAGGTAGAAGCAGTAGCCTACACACCTATACCTTCAATAAGTCCAAATGAGACAATTTATAAAACTGAGTCTAAGGTCTAGAAGGAAAAATGATACTAGATATAACAACTGCAGGTGGGAGGGGACTGAACCTCGAGGCCACACCCCCTCATCACAGACATGTCTCTGTGGCGCAATCGGTTAGCGCGTTCGGCTGTTAACCGAAAGGTTGGTGGTTCAAGCCCACCCAGGGACGTTTTACACTGAAATTGACAAGGATACAACATGTAGATGAAAAACCTTCCTTCTATGGGTTGAAGAATCTAAAAGTATAAATATCAATTATAATATGTCTACCTTTCATCTAATTAAATGCAAAGTTGTGAACATCATTAATTAACTTTGGACACTGTCTTATTTGTCAAAGGTACAGCTCTTCTCTGTCACAACTGATAATGCTCACTGTTTATTCTTTCACAGAGTTTTCTTTATCTCTTCCCTCTCACCACAGAAAGAAGGTTTTTCATCTACATGATGTATCCTTGTCAATTTCAGTGTAAAACGTCCCTGGGTGGGCTTGAACCACCAACCTTTCGGTTAACAGCCGAACGCGCTAACCGATTGCGCCACAGAGACATGTCTGTGATCAGGGGGTGTGGCCTTGAGCTTCAGTCCCCTCCCACTCGTAGTTGTTATATCTAGTATCATTTATTCCATGTAGAACTGCTGAATAATCATGTATGCAGACAGAGCACATGGACCACAGGGGGCAATTTTCATGGTGGAGCCTCATCTGTTTTTACAACCCTGTGTCAAATGATAGAAAAATAATAATCATAAACCTTGTAACCTTTCACTTATTTAGTATATATTGTGTATTATAACACATTCCTTACTATTACCACCTGTAAGAGATGAGTTGGTTCCAGTGACTGTACAGGACTAATCAACATAACTGCCAACTCTTTATAGCCGACATGTAGAAAATACCACTTATGGTGTAAACAGCAAATGTACTGATGATTACAAAAGACTCAATGATAAACAGTTATCTCTTTACTGGTTGGATGGGTATTGACTGGGTTATCAGAGAAAAAGGCTGAGAAAATGTTAGACAGCTCAGCTCTCAGCCGGTGTGAGTCACTGACTTTAAATGTGAAACTGCTTCATTCAGTGATTCTACTGGTTTTAATCCCCTTCAAAACTTAAAGAAGTAAATAAATGAATTTTGATTTTCTTTTCTTCTGGGGATGCATCCAAAAGGTGTCAGACAGAGGTTGAGGAAGACCCTCTGTCTTCTACCAGAGGTGTAAGGAGGACATCGTCCACTTGGATGGAATGGAGGTGTGAGTCACAAAGAAAGTCCAGACGGTCCACCATACTATGTGTAAGGTGGTTGTAAGAAATCAATCCCAGGGGGAATCAGCTCCTCCCAGTCCCATGCGACCATACCACAGCATCTGTCACGTACTTCCTTCTGACTTTTCAGACACACGTCATCAGGATGTGGAAAAAGGACGAACAAAAGGCCAGTGATGCTCCTTTGTTCTTCTGCAGAGCAAGTCTGGAGGATCTACTGCAGAAGTACTTACTAAGAATCACTGGAAAACATCCCACGGACTAGACCCCCCATTCTCCACACATGTGTAGGTCACCTCATGAAGAATGCAAAGGATCTTGGGAATAATCAGTGCATATTTTTATAGCGAGTACTTTATGATCCATTTAAAATAAAATGAATGATATTAATGATCAGTGTTTATGACTGCTGTCTCTGTAAAATTCAAAAACACATGTTGTTCCACTCTCAAGAGGTGGATGAGCTGGTTCTTAGTGCAGCGTCCTGTTTGAAGTCCTGCAGTGGAGCCAACGTTGCAAAGCACTAAAACAACCTTCAACTTGTTGAAGTTTAATTAAATAATTCTATCAATATTCATATATTTCTGTCACAAAGTATGAACATTATATATTACAAACTAATAGACGTGCTGGGGATTTCTGGTGAATACTGCAACCACCTGCTGAACTTCAGACATGCAGACACACAGGTGAACTCATAGAGTCTGTGTATGTGTCACCATCACCTGTACTGTGTCTCAGTTCAGAGCAGCTGGGAGGAGCTACTGACCCTAACCCTGAGCGGGGCAGGAGCGGGGTTGCAGGGACTTAAACCAGAAGCTCAGGAAACACAGATCAGAAAGGTTGTAGCAGAGATCAGCTGTAGAGTTCATACCTGATAATGAAGAGAGAATGAAGAGATGAGCTGAAACACTGCTGGAGGTAACTTTGACTTTGATTTGGCGGTTGTCTGATAGGGAGTTTGAGGTTGCTGTCCAATAATCTGTATCTGAGTCCATTGTGCCAAACCTCGTCAAAAGCGTTTTTGATGTCAAAGGATTCCGATAGTCGGAGGATGTTGTCTGTGGTGGCTCTGCCTTTCCTGAAACCAGATTGATGGATTCCCAGAAGAACCACTGATTCTTTGATTGAGATGTGAGGTGAGTTTTCTCTCAGTTTACCTCGTGACATTGTACGGGTCCTTTCCTGGTTTGTGGATCATAGTAACGGTTGCAACTCTCCATGGTGATGGGTAATGTCCAGTGATGAGGCTGCTAGAGAAGAGCTGTCCAAGGTGCTGGAGGTCAGTGACCGGTGCTTGTTTTTTTTAATAATATGCTGTCTACATGATCTTACCATGGGGTTTTGCTTTTCATATTTTTAAATGCAGTTGTATGTCTAAGTTTTCTGTAGAATGAATTCCAGGTTTTCTGTTGGTGAAGTTGAGTTTGAATATTGCTTCCTGTTTCTTGCTGCTTTGATGAGGGGTTAGTTTTGGGGTAGTTTCCTCCCTGGCTCAGGTGAGAAGTTGGTTTAACAGCATTGCTTGTTGGTCCAAACCTTGGGGGTAGGGGGGGTGGGGTTAGGAGTGTGTGCCAGATGATGGCGCTAATGCACCAAGGAATTCATGGTTATATTCATGCTTCATTGAGCCTGGCTCTCTTGGGAAAACCAGTAATTTTGTTGACCAGCTTTTGGATTCTGGTTGTTGGTTTGCATCACATCGCAGGGGTGAGAGTGCAAGAGGGTTTGGTTGAGTCACAGAGATGTAATATAATGTCTGATTGCTGTAGGCAGGGATTATTTTCTATTACATTGCCTAACACAGTGAGGTTGTATGAGTCTTTTGCTGAATGTGCTCTTAAATTTGATCAGAGTTTATGGAGTGGAGGGGGGACATAGTCCATATGTAACTGTCATAGGTTGCCATGATGGACATTTTATATTTGAGCTTTTGTGTTGTTTGCACTTTGAGTTTGGTCATTTCCTGCTTTATTTTGGAGTTACTTTCCCTATGTCTCTTGATGTTTTGACCTCCTGTCTTTATCCTGTTTCCCTCCTTGGTGATTGTCTGCCCGCATTTATGTGTTTAACCTGTGTTCAGTCACCCTTGCCTCCCTTGTTTCTATTTAGTCTCTGTGCTCCTCTTTGTCTGTGTCAGTTCGTCTGTTCGAGTTCCCCGTGCTTGTTTCTGTTTCATCCCCCTTGTGTTTCTTCATGCTTCCTGCTCCCTGTTCAGTTCCATGTGTTACCTCGTGGACGTTGATGTTTCCTTGTGTCCCTCGCTCCTGCGCTCCTTGTGTTTGGAAAATGGACAAAGTTTCTTGAGTGTGCCTCCTACAATACACTCAGGTCAGGCTCCTCACTTTCTGTAGAGCATTTTCAATGAAGTTATCCAAACTCTGGTTCTCATCTTGGTGAAAGTGAACAGGAACCAGAGGGGGTTTGGGTTTAGGCTTCATGAGTCTAATGAGTCAACAGTAGGTTTTTGTTTGGTTGGATTTGTTTCAGACCACACTGCTGTCCTCTGATCAGGTGTCAAATTTGTAAAATGGATTAAAAACAGTGTGAATAAAGAGTAAAATTAAAACTTAGTATGAAAAAAATATCAAAGTGCAATATGGATAATAAAATAAAAGTTTGAGCTACAATTTACAACCAACCACCTTCATTAGAGTCCATCTTATCCAACCCAGAAGCCTCTGCCAAACTCATCAGTGAAGGGTTCTTCACTGACCTCTTCCACTACCGTGTGGAGACAGCATGCTCCACAACAAATATAAAGCAGTGCTTTCACTTTCAAGGTTTCAACCACACAGCCCAGCAATGCCAAACCAAGTGTGTCAGATGTGGGGCAGGTCACTCACATAAATCCTGTCAATCAATGTCCAACCTATCCATGCTATTTCCTCAGGAAGGAACGAGAAAGAGCAAGGAACAGGTTTTATACAAATTTCAACAACAACACAAACTCCAAAACACTCAGAAAATCAATCAGCAAAATGGAAGGAAAAATAACCCAAGAATTACAGTTCTAATATAAAGACCAAATGACACAGGAAGAAAAAGAAAGGGCACATGTTTTTAAAGAGTACCTACTTTAATGTCCAGATTACATCAGGTCTGTCTGTCTTCCCATTTACCCACCGGAAATTTAGATATCAACCAACTGAAGATTAAAGTGAAAGCCCCTGGTGAAGACACAGTGGAAAGTCATCTTATCAAAGAAGCATCAGTAGAGTTTTTGGACAGACTTGCAGACCTATACACCCTTTACCTCCATGTTGGTTATTTCCCCAAACCCTGGAAATCAGCCTTGGTGTCTATTGGACCCAAATCACACAAACATCCCCACCTGCCTGTCAGCTACAGACCTATTAGCCTCCTCAGTTACCGTGGCAAACTTCTAGAGAGAGTGATGGCTTAAAGGACCCAAATCCATTTAGATGCCCTGGCAGGATTTAGAAAGGTGAGAAGCACAACTGACAATATCCCGAGGCTGGCAGAAGATGTTCAGTGAGGTTTTAGTAGGAAAGACAAAACGATTGTATTCTTTGATATTGACAAGGCCTTTGACAGAATGTGACACAAAGAACTCATATCCAGGCTGCTGGACTGTAATCTACAACTACCAGAAAAAATGGTGGTGCTTTTGAACAGTTTTAACCCAGAGAGAGATTGTAGTGAGAGTGAGAGCATTAACCTCCAACAGATTTACCCCTGGAGCTGGAGTACATCAAGGCTCTGCTCTCAGTCAACTGCTGTTTCTAATATAAGTGACATCTATTATCCATCCAGAGGAGAGGGACACGTTTCCTAATTCACTGATGACCTTTGTTACTAGACATCATCAAAACCTCCTCAATATGCTGAGAAAAAACTTCAGAGTATCATCTCTGAGATGGAAACCTGGGAAAATATGTGGAGAGTAAAATTAAACTCTTCTCCAAATATTGACACAGACTCTAAAGAAGAAATTTAAGAGAAATCCAGACTTCTATGAGGATGACAAAATCTTCAGATACAGATCTGCTACGATTTCTGTGGTGGGTGATCTAAATGGCAATGTGAAGAATCTAGGATGAAGCTTTGCCTGTTTGGGTTCAAATCTGTTACCACAGCTTCACTCACTGTCTCCAGGCTGTAGAACAGTCATGTGAACATTATTCATCTACATTGAGATCTCCTCATCTTCCTGTTGTTATCTGTTCTTTTCATTGTCTCATGTGCTGCTGCTGCTGATGAGGAGGAGTTTCTAACTTTTCTCTGCACTAATTGGCTGCAGGCTGCGCTCCAACTTTAAAAGGCAGGTTACCATGGAAACATGACTCCAATGTCCAGCCCAGTGAGCAGCTCAACCAATCACAGGAAGGGAAGCACACAGTTGTGTTTGCATGGAGCCTGAATAAGAGCAGCGGCTCCTTCCTCCACCGACTCATCCATTGCTGTGAAGCGCTGAATAACCAGGATGCCTGAACCCGCCAAGTCCGCCCCCAAGAAGGGCTCCAAGAAAGCTGTGACCAAGACCGCAGGCAAGGGCGGCAAGAAGAAGAGGAAGACCAGGAGGGAGAGCTACGCCATCTACGTGTACAAGGTGCTCAAACAGGTGCACCCCGACACCGGCATCTCCTCCAAGGCCATGAGCATCATGAACTCCTTCGTCAACGACATCTTTGAGCGCATCGCTGCCGAGGCGTCTCGTCTGGCTCACTACAACAAGCGCTCCACCATCACCTCCAGGGAGATCCAGACCGCCGTGCGTCTCCTGCTGCCCGGGGAGCTGGCTAAGCACGCCGTGTCCGAGGGCACCAAGGCCGTCACCAAGTACACCAGCTCCAAGTAAACAGCGCAGCTGCTGCACTCACTCAATACAACGGCTCTTTTAAGAGCCACTCACTTCATCTCAAGACAAACTCTCAACACACATCACACCTCTCACCATCACTCTCATTACTGCAACACATCTTGCAGCTCACACACAATAACAGCTGCAGCACTTTCTTCACTCTTTACAAGTGTGGAAGGGAAGGAAACAAGAGGGTAGCAGTAGGACTCAGGTCAGGGAGCAGGGTCTATCAAAGAGGTGGGGAAACTCACCTGGGCTTCACTGAGGCACACCTGAGTGATCAGCTGAGGCCTGTTTGGTGCCTCATTACTTATTTTGTTCAACAAGGTTAAACTCATGACTCCAACAGGGAGACTGTAGCACTGATGTATTTCCTCATACAATCAAATTAAAGATGAGTTCATTGTTGAACTAAGTTGTTTGTTAATTCTTCATGTTCATTCAGTTTATAAATGTTCAGTTTTTATTCTCTAATGTGACATTAACATGGTTCTTTGTAAATATAGATTTGTCGCCTGCATGTCTCCTAATTAGTGGAGGTCACTGCTCCATTTGATTTTTACTTTCATTTCTTTTGTACATTGATGTTTTCTTTCCAGTTTTAAATTCACTTTCTTCAAAGTCTCTTTTCAGCTCTGACTGAAGACATGAAAAGGTTCTTGTGTTTATCTTTAACAAAGATTAAAATCAGTTACACAACAAAGAGTTGATGGTTTACAGATTAATCTATACACATACCTGCACTGCACACCTGTGTTTTACACACACACCTATACATATCATTTAGATTCCTATATAAATATAAGTGTGTCCATGAGTGTGAACAGAGCAGATCTTTATCTCCAGTTTCCTCCGGACTCAGAACTTCTCTGAGAACACGTCACTGTCTGAGCACAACATCAGGTCTGGATGTGTTTACTGTTCTTATCATGGAGACATGATATGACCTCAGTCACTGAGGTGACGAACTGATGACACTCAGCAGACTCTTTCTTTCTCTGCAGTATTTTCACATGAGTAAACACTGGCCTGTCACTGATACACAGCTGGATCACAGTAACATCTGGATACAGTATTTGTGAGAGCAGCTGTTGAACTGTTGTTTTCCTCCATCATTCTCAGTGTTGACATGAGACACTGAACCTCGACACGTGTGATCGAACTCTTTACAAGTGTGGAAGGGAAGGAAACAAGGGTGTAGCAGTAGGACTCAGGTGAGGGAGCAGGGTCTTTGAAAGAGGCGGGAAACGCTCCATGACTGAAACATTCAGTGTTTCACTGGATTGAAACATTTGTACATTTTACCCACTGCTCCTTCAGTACGGCCAACACTCAGCCCTCCTAGTGAAACTCTTGCTGTTTGTGGACTGCAGACCAGCTGTTTAACACAGACACACAGACACACACAGACACACACAGACACACAGACACACAGACACACAGACACACAGACACAGACACAGACACAGACACAGACACAGACACACACACACACACACACACACACACACACACACACACACACACCACACACACACACACACACACACCACACACACACACACACACACACACACACACACACACACACACACACACACACACACACACACAGTATAAATGTGCTCTCAACATGTGATGAATGAATGGACGTTAAATGTTGCTCTTTACCACACTGCTACACACTGACTGATACACGATCAGTGTGTTGAAGTCAGCTGACTGAAACCTGGAGAGACTGACATGAATTTGACTTGAGAATAAGTGCTGTGAAAGACTGAGGAGATACACTCACCTGATGAAGGTGTTTACTCTTCATCATCGTCATGTTTTCACCAGTCAAACTATGAAACCAGTTGATCAGTTTTAAATTCACTTTCTTCAGTCTCAGCTCTGACTGAAGAGATGAAAAGGTTAAAATCACAGTTACACAACACAAAGACTTGATGGTTCACACATTAATCTACACACACACACACACACACACACACACACACACACGTGACGGAGTTCAGTCGCTCATTAATTACAAAACCCTGTTCAACCTGTTTCACAACATGACACTTCCAGTCTCTGTGTTGTGAAGAAGACCATGATGAAGTAACAGCTGCTGGTTGACTCCAACCAAGAGACTCAAACAGCTCTGATGTCCATTCACTGACTTTGTTATTGCTGACAAACACTTAAAGATCTGGAGGATAAAAGCCAGGTCTCAATAAAACTGGAGTCTAAAAGAAAACTTCAAATACTGAAGAGAGAACTGTAAATAAATAAATCATATGGACAACGGTCTAACTGTAATCAGGATAAAACGTGTCTTTTACAGAGACCTGGCAGGAGAGCAGCCGCACAAATATGTGACTTTACAACCAACACATGAAGATTCAGTCACTGACTACACTGAACTCTGTATCACAGGTTGTTATGAGATGTAGAAACCATGTACAGCTCACACTGTGTTTCTAAAGTAACATGCTACAGACACGTTACAGTCACAGCTCTGACAGTCTGGTTCAACGTGACCATGAGCCTCAGCCATCAGCAGTGTGTTTGCTGCTCGGAGAATAACTTGACTTTATGACCGACCGATCATCAGCAGCTGGTCGCTGTGAGTCTGGATCTGTGAACGCACATGTGGAGCAGCTGGAAGTCGGGTTTTGGTGGAGCTGTGGTGCATTTAAGAACATTTTAGGAGAGAAATAAGCGGGAAAAGGCCCCGAGCAGCGGCGGCCACCGCTGTGACCGGCTGAGGTTTGGAGGCTCCACAAACAGAAAGCCGAGAGCCTCCGAGCTCCGGACGACTTTAATACGAAGAGAGCCGAGTCCGCTCCCGGCTCCTCCACTGTCCGCCTCCAGCTCCTCTCCCACGGTGCTTTGCGAGCCTTTTATCCGCGAGGAGAAAACACAAGTGTCCCGGTGTTCACCCCGACCACAGGAGCCACGGCTGCACTGAGTCTCCACGGTTCTCATGGTGTGTTCAAGTGCCGCCTCCTGCTCCGAGCTCCCATCAGTCCGCTCCGAGTACACACGAAGCTCACAGGAAACAATGGCAGAGGTCGCTCCCGCTCCCGCTCCAGCCGCCGCCCCGGCCAAAGCAGCCAAGAAGAAGGTTTCCAAGCCCAAGAAGGTCGGCCCCAGCCTGGGGGAGCTCATCGTTAATGCCGTGGCCGCATCCAAGGAGCGGAGCGGCGTGTCCGCGGCCGCCCTCAAGAAGGCTCTGGCTGCCGGAGGCTACGACGTGGAGAAGAACAAGGCCCGCGTCAAGACCGCCATCAAGAGCCTGGTGGCCAAGGGGACTCTGGTCCAGACCAAGGGAACCGGGGCCTCCGGCTCCTTCAAGATGAACAAGAAGGCTGAACCCAAGGCCAAGAAGCCGGCGGCCAAGAAGGCCGCTCCCAAAGCCAAGAAGCCCGCCGCCAAGAAACCCGCCGCGGCCAAAAAGCCCAAGACCGCGGCCGCCAAGAAGCCGGCAGCTGCTGCTGCTAAAAAGTCCCCCAAGAAGGTCAAGAAACCTGCAGCAGCGGCTAAGAAAGCAGCCAAGAGCCCCAAGAAGGCCACCAAGAGCCCCAAGAAGCCCGCCAAGAAGGCCCCTGTACCCAAGAAATCCCCCGCCAAGAAGGCCCCTGCGCCCAAAAAGGCCCCCGCCAAGAAGGCCGCCAAACCCAAAGTCAAGAAGGCCGCAGCCAAGAAGAAGTGAGCTGTCCTCCCTCCGACACATGTTGATCTTCATCAAAGGCTCTTTTAAGAGCCACACACCTGTCCACAGAGAGCCGCTTCCTCCTCACTGTCATCATCATCATCATCATCATCATCATCATCATCATCATCATCATCATCACCACCACAATACACTGTCTGATAACTACACCACCATCAACACCTTTACTGTGTTTACTTACTATCACACTGTAAAAAGAACTTTATTTTGAAAAACACCGCATTTTAATCGTAATGATCCAAACTTTATTCCATTACAGAGACAACAAACGTCTCATCTCACAATGTTCAGAAAACCCTTTAACCCAGGGATGCCAGGGTGAAATTGGCCTGGGGCCAGATTTTTTTCAAGTGAGACCTCCGCGGCCGAATTACACTTTCGAACTGAAAAGACCAAACACTGATTCAACATCACTGTCTGAAATTATTCACTAAGGCCTACATCAAAAATAAATTGCATTGGCACCACAATAGCCTCACAATGAGGCTTACAATTACATAGAAGCCTAAAGCAAGTTACAGTAACCACTGAAAACGTAACATTGTCCTGTCCATGTAGGGCTGTCAAAATCTCTCAAAAAGGACGTTTGAATATTCCCTCTAAAAAACACATATTCAAACTATTTGAATATCTATTTGCGCATTATTCAATGACGCGCATCACATCAATACCAGTACAAACTAATACAACGAGACATAACTACTGTATAGGTAGGCTAGTTTATTTAAGTTCAAACATATTTGACAACATATTACCTACATAAAAATAACATGAACTAATGTCCAAGACCGCAGAGCTCACTCTTGCCGTCTCTCTCTCTCTCTCTCGTTTAAATGAACAACAACAATAAACAAATGCTGAGTGCTGATCAAAAGTTTTGTGCAAGCTTTTTAAGCTTAGGGATGGCCGATGTCTCCTTCACTGGTATACTACTATATTGTCCGCGCGCGAGGGGAGGAGGGGGGCTCACTGCGCTGTTTGTCTCCCGCTCCGGGCTCAAAGTCACAACAGGCAGCTCTGCAGGATTAATAAAGTATGTAAAAAAAATTTTATAAAATAAAATTAAAAAATAAAACATTAAATTAAATAAAAAAAAAAAAAAAAAGCCATATCAACCCACGGGATGTTCAATCGGGCCGGGTCCGGCCCGCGGGCCGTAACTATGGCATCCCTGCTTTAACCCTTTAAGTGGATTTGAGTCTAAATGTAAGGCTTCTCCCCCCGACCACGTCCCAGGTGATAAGCGAAAACATCATTGTACAACTAGAGTGGCTGACTGTAGTGTGTGTTGTGGTTCATGTATCATATCATCAGAAGTTATGCTGCTGCTGCTGCTGCTTGTACATTTCCCAGTCTTCTTATTTGTATCGTCTGTATGAGGTTTTCTGGTGATGGTGCAGAGACAGAGAAACCACATGTATGAAGACAGTAGAGAGCTGATGAGTTCAGATTATTATTATTATTATTATTATTATTATTATTATTATTATTATTATTATTATTATTATTATAATAATAATAGAGGAGCTGCTCTTTGTGAGAGGAGTAGGTGGCTCTTAAAAGAGCCTTTGAGTGGGTCGCTGTGTTCAGCGGCTTTACTTGGACTTGGCGGCCTTCTCGGTCTTCTTGGGCAGCAGAACAGCCTGGATGTTGGGCAGCACGCCTCCCTGAGCGATGGTCACTCCGCCCAGGAGTTTGTTGAGCTCCTCGTCGTTGCGGACGGCCAGCTGCAGGTGTCTGGGGATGATACGGGTCTTCTTGTTGTCGCGGGCAGCGTTTCCAGCCAGCTCCAGGATCTCAGCGGTCAGGTACTCCAGCACCGCCGCCAGGTAGACGGGGGCTCCGGCACCGACACGCTGAGCGTAGTTTCCTTTGCGCAGCAGCCTGTGAACACGGCCGACCGGGAACTGGAGCCCGGCCCGGGAGGAGCGGGTCTTGGCCTTAGCTCTGGCTTTTCCACCGGTTTTGCCGCGTCCGCTCATTTTCAGGATGATCTCTCTACAGCGTCGACTCAGAGAAAGTGTGGCGCAAACAGCAGCAGCCTCGCTTATATGTCCGCGGAGAGCGCGGGACGGTTCCCGCCAGACCAACCAGAGAAGAGGCTCCAGCAGAGCAGCAGAGGGCGGCCCGCTCTGGACTTTCCTCACAGCTTCACAGCACTTTGGTCCAATAAGCAGCCGAGCACCAGGCGGGGGGGGTCGCTCCTCTGGGCGGCGCTGAGCTCCAGGAGAAGCATCGCACCAATCAGCACCCGGGGGTGTGAAGCAGCGTCACCGTGTCACAGCCGGCCCCACGGTTTAAGAGCCGAGGGTCGCTGCTTTCTCTCCTACTTTTCTCCTGCTCTGAGAAACAAGAAGCAAGATGGCGAGAACCAAGCAGACCGCTCGTAAATCCACCGGAGGCAAAGCCCCCAGGAAGCAGCTGGCCACCAAGGCTGCCCGTAAGAGCGCCCCGGCCACCGGCGGCGTCAAGAAGCCTCACCGGTACAGGCCCGGTACCGTGGCTCTGAGAGAGATCCGTCGCTACCAGAAATCCACCGAGCTGCTGATCCGCAAGCTGCCCTTCCAGCGCCTGGTCCGAGAAATCGCTCAGGACTTCAAGACCGACCTGCGCTTCCAGAGCACCGCTGTCATGGCTCTGCAGGAGGCCAGCGAGGCTTACCTGGTCGGCCTGTTCGAGGACACCAACCTGTGCGCCATCCACGCCAAGAGGGTCACCATCATGCCCAAGGACATCCAGCTGGCCCGCCGCATCCGCGGAGAGAGAGCTTAGACTCCGCTGCTGCTCCTCTCACCACAATAACGGCTCTTTTAAGAGCCACTCACTCTGCTCTCAACAGCAAAGTCCTCTGCTGCTCCTGTTCTCTGCTGCCAACACATGCTGTTGTAACAGCAACGACTAACTCTTCTAGTTAAACTGCTGAAAGACACTCTCCAGTAAAGACCCACAGGATAAAACACTAAGACCCTTCATATCACATGGGAGTTAAATGTTGATCACAACAGCACATTCCTCCCCTGAGCCAGCAGGTGGAGCCATATCTGCTCTGCCACAATCAAACAATTTTTCGTAGACCCCTTAATAGTTTAAAGTATTCACAGACCTAAACACAAACGGTCAGATTCTTATCCTCCTCATTACAGTGTTCCAGATCACCTTTTTAGATTTTAACATTAATAAAGGCCACAATCAAACTAATTACTGTAACCTGACATGTTTCAGCTCTAGTTTATTAGTTCAGATCAGCAGTGAAATTAACATAAAAACATTAGTGTTGATAACTGAGGCTTATCAGTGTGACACTCACTCCTGGGCTAGGAAGGCCTCTTTCATTTTTATTATCTATTGTTAAAGAAAGCCACTAGGCAGAATATGCCTCTACTAGTGTGACAGTTTACAAATGGAGAGAGCAGGAGACTTGCATCCAGTCCACAGACACAAGTTTATCTAACAAATGAAAATAATCATCAAAGATGAGGACCTGAAAGAAAAGTTTAGTTTAGTACAAATATGGATGCTAAAAAAAAGCTAACTCTTAAACTGCCAACTGAATCAGCGTTAGGTTGAAACACATGGAAACTAAATTCTATACGCACGCGCGCACGCACACACACACGCACACACACACACACACACACACACACACACACACACACACACACACACACACACACACACACACACACACACACACACACACACACACACACACACACACACACACGCACATGCACACGCACATGCACATTCACAACGGACCCGTCTGTTTTTTGCATATGAAGCAGGGAAGTGGGGAATGTGGAGACGCATTTTAAAGCAGGTGTGAACTTGACCACTTGTGATGGGATCACTGATGCCAGGTGTGACCAGGACAAAGGTCACCTGTTTACCTGCACCTGGCCTTATAAAAGAAAGGATGCTCTTATATGCACCTACCTGCTAGTCCTCACCTTTGCCTGTAACGTGTGCTGTTTTCACCTATACAGGCCCTGTGCATCTATGCATGTTTCTGATCATGCTCTGTGCATGTGAACTCGATGTGAGCATGAACGCATCAGTGAGTGAGACAAGCAGGTGACAGCTGGATCTTGTCTGCCTTGGACCATGGTGACATGTGATGGACATTTGAGTTACCACACATCAATCAAACTAGTCTGAACCTTAGACCTGGAATGTGCGTCTTTTATTCCCAGCCTCACCTGAACACTACATGCCGCCCTGACCCCACACCCTGAAGTGATTGCAGTTACACCTATAAAGACCTTCTCACATACATCTAGAAGGTTCACCTCCTGTAGCATCAGACTGAACCTGCAGTCCACATTAGAGCTGTACGTTATTACCTCCACCAGGAGGGGATGTTTTCACTTGTGTTTGTCTGTTTCTACTAGACTCCACCTTTTCAGTTTATCACCACCAACTTAAGAATGAGCTGTACAAGTTCTATTAGAGCCAAAGATCTTCACTGTGAATATGTGTAAGTCTCACTGAACTGTAGAGTAATATGGAGTAATGGCAGTAGATTGTGTGGCGTTACCAATGGATACATTCAGACAAAGGAGTATGTGACCTCAAGTAGATCCCCCATTCAGGTGTCTGTGGAGGTATCTGCCTATCTGTCCCGACCGTCCACAGCTCATACTCCTGTGTTCCTCCTACAGTTACTAATATATTATATATACATATTCACATCTCAGTGTAAACACTTTCTGTTGTTGCAAATGCAGCCTGTGGTTTCTACTGTCCTGACTATGAGCTGTTTCTGAATATACTAAGCCATGAAGACAGCAGTGTCTTGGATCATCAGTGAGCTGTCCGGATGGTGCAGTTTCATCATTCGAACAGTTTAACATCAGCTACACAACAGTCGCAGTTCAGTGTAAAGTGTTGGTCTTGGACTGACTTCATTGTAAGCAGTAAATACAGTGACTTGTGCTCGTATCAGAAATGCAACATGTTGAGCATTAATGAGTCATAATGAGGGCTGTGATGTGTATTGTGTAACTGATTTTAATCTTTGTTAAAGATAAACACAAAAACCTTTTCATGTCTTCAGTCACAGCTGAAAAGAGACTCTGAAGAAAGTGAATTTAAAATTGGAAAGAAAACATCAATGTACAAAAGAAATGAAAGTAAAAATCAAATGGAGCAGTGACCTCCACTAATTAGGAGACATGCAGGCGACGAATCTATATTTACAAAGAACCATGTTAATGTCACATTAGAGAGTAAAAACTGAACATTTATAAACTGAATGAACATGAAGAATTGAACAAACAACTTAGTTCAACAATGAACTCATCTTTAACTTGATTGTATGAGGAAATACATCAGTGCTACAGTCTCCCTGTTGGAGTCATGAGTTTAACCTTGTTGAACAAAATAAGTAATGAGGCACCAAACAGGCCTCAGCTGATCACTCAGGTGTGCCTCAGTGAAGCCCAGGTGAGTTTCCCCACCTCTTTGATAGACCCTGCTCCCTGACCTGAGTCCTACTGCTACCCTCTTGTTTCCTTCCCTTCCACACTTGTAAAGAGTGAAGAAAGTGCTGCAGCTGTTATTGTGTGTGAGCTGCAAGATGTGTTGCAGTAATGAGAGTGATGGTGAGAGGTGTGATGTGTGTTGAGAGTTTGTCTTGAGATGAAGTGAGTGGCTCTTAAAAGAGCCGTTGTATTGAGTGAGTGCAGCAGCTGCGCTGTTTACTTGGAGCTGGTGTACTTGGTGACGGCCTTGGTGCCCTCGGACACGGCGTGCTTAGCCAGCTCCCCGGGCAGCAGGAGACGCACGGCGGTCTGGATCTCCCTGGAGGTGATGGTGGAGCGCTTGTTGTAGTGAGCCAGACGAGACGCCTCGGCAGCGATGCGCTCAAAGATGTCGTTGACGAAGGAGTTCATGATGCTCATGGCCTTGGAGGAGATGCCGGTGTCGGGGTGCACCTGCTTGAGCACCTTGTACACATAGATGGCGTAGCTCTCCCTCCTGGTCTTCCTCTTCTTCTTGCCGCCCTTACCGGCGGTCTTGGTCACGGCTTTCTTGGAGCCCTTCTTGGGGGCGGACTTGGCGGGTTCAGGCATCCTGGTTATTCAGAGCTTCACAGCAATGGATGAGTCGGTGGAGGAAGAAGCCGCGGCTCTTATTCAGGCTCCATGCAAACACAACTGTGTGGTCCCCCTCCTGTGATTGGTTGAGCTGCTCACTGGGCTGGATGTGGGGGGTTATGTTTCCATGGTAACCTGCCTTTTAAAGTTGGCGCGCAGCCTGCAGCCAATTAGTGCAGAGAAAAGTTAGAAACTCCTCCTCATCAGTAACTACAAAATAAAGCAGGAAATGACCAAACTCAAAGTGCAAACAACACAAAAGAACAAAGGAGCATCACTGGCCTTTTGTTCGTCCTTTTTCCACATCCTGATGACGTGTCTGAAAAGTCAGAAGGAAGTACGTGACAGATGCTGTGGTATGGTCGCATGAGACTGGGAGGAGCTGATTCCCCCTGGGATTGATCTCTTACAACCACCTTACACATAGTATGGTGGACCGTCTGGACTTTCTTTGTGACTCACACCTCCATTCCATCCAAGTGGACGATGTCCTCCTTACACCTCTGGTAGAAGACAGAGGGTCTTCCTCGACCTCTGTCTGACACCTTGGGATGCATCCCCAGAAGAAAAGAAAATCAAAATTCATTTATTTACTTCTTTAAGTTTTGAAGGGGATTAAAACCAGTAGAATCACTGAATGAAGCAGTTTCACATTTAAAGTCAGTGACTCACACCGGCTGAGAGCTGAGCTGTCTAACATTTTCTCAGCCTTTTTCTCTGATAACCCAGTCAATACCCATCCAACCAGTAAAGAGATAACTGTTTATCATTGAGTCATTTGTAATCATCAGTACATTTGCTGTTTACACCATAATTGGTTTTTTCTACATGTCGGCTATAAAGAGTTGGCAGTTATGTTCATTAGTCCTGTACAGTCACTGGAACCAACTCATCTCTTACAGGTGGTAATAGTAAGGAATGTGTTATAATGCACAATATATACTAAATAAGTGAAAGGTTACAAGGTTTATGATTATTATTTTTCTATCATTTGACACAGGGTTGTAAAAACAGATGAGGCTCCACCATGAAAATTGCCCCCTGTGGTCCATGTGCCCTGTCTGCATACATGATTATTCAGCAGTTCTACATGGAATAAATGATACTAGATATAACAACTACGAGTGGGAGGGGACTGAAGCTGAAGGCCACACCCCCTGATCACAGACATGTCTCTGTGGCGCAATCGGTTAGCGCGTTCGGCTGTTAACCGAAAGGTTGGTGGTTCAAGCCCACCCAGGGACGTTTTACATTGAAATTGACAAGGATACATCCTGTAGATGAAAAACCTTCTTTCTGTGGTGAGAGGGAAGAGATAAAGACATTCAGACATGAAAGTATAAATAAGAAGTATTAACAATAACATACCCAACGTTACATTTCATCTTTCACCTTTTTATCTAATGTGACAATTTTACTAAATTCAGGAAACAGAGAGTTCTAATACAATGAGCACTTTTTGGTGTAAATATGAAATTAGTTACAGGTAGAAACATGAGGTAGAAGCAGTAGCCTAAACACCCATACCTTCAACAAGTCCAAACAACACAATTTCTAAAACTGAGTCTAAGGTCTAGAAGGAAAAATGATACTAGATATAACAAATGCAGGTGGGAGGGGACTGAACCTCGAGGCCACACCCCCTCATTACAGACATGTCTCTGTGGCGCAATTGGTTAGCGCGTTCGGCTGTTAACCGAAAGGTTGGTGGTTCAAGCCCACCCAGGGACGTTTTACATATAATTGACAAGGATACATCAAGTAGATGAAAAACCTTCTTTCTGTGGTGAGAGGGAAGCGATAAAGATCTTCAGACATGAAAGCATAAACAGGAAACATTAGCGAAAACATACCCAATGTTACATTTCATCTTTCACCTTTTTATTTAATGCGACAATTTTTCTAATTTCCAAAATAGATTGATGCACGAATAAATTGAGGAAACAGTGTTCTAATACAATGAGCACTTTTTGGTGTAAATGTGAAATTAGTTTCAGGTAGAAACATTAGGTAGAAGCAGTAGCCTACACACCCATACCTTCAACAAGTCCAAATGAGACAATTTATAAAACTGAGTCTGAGGTCTAGAAGGAAGAAATGATACTAGAAATTACAAATGCAGGTGGGTGGAATGGGATTGAAAGTGGTGGCCAAACTTCTTCAAGCTAGACATGTCTCTGTGGCGCAATCGGTTAGCGCATTCGGCTGTTAACTGAAAGGTTGGTGGTTCAAGCCCACCCAGGGACGTTTTACGTATACATTGACAAGGATACCTCATGCAGATAAAAATCTGACTTTCTGTAGAGGCAGGAGATAAAGAAACTCACAACAAAACTCTGGATGTGAAAAAATAAACAGCGAGCATTATCAGTAGTGACATACCTGACAAAAAACAACTGAATCTTTGACAAATCTGAATGAGACAGTGTCCAAAAACATTGATGAAGATTTAATTAGCTGACAAGTATAGATATATTATTATTGATAGTTTTGCTTTTATTTTCTTCAACCCACAGAAAGAAGTTTTTTTCATCATCATGATGTATCCTTGTCAATTTAAGTGTAAAACGTCCCTGAGTGGGCTTGAACTACCAACCTTTCAATTAGCAGCCGAATCGCTAAACGATTGCTATTTGGAGGGGTGTGGCCTTGGCCACATATATAATTACATATATTCAAAGAGATGAGTCCCTTCATACCCTTATCTTAGCATCTAATAACATTTGACACACCCTCAGAGTTGTTGGCATGGCTGCAGATTCTGACTACATCCACACTGATATGATTTAGTTTTAAATCACATCACTTTTGCTACGTTTACACCTGGCCCCTAAAACAGAGACTTTTGGAAACACTGCTGAACAAGTTTTAGTTTGAAAACTCTGGGGTTGAGTTTTAGTTTGAAAACTCTGGGGTTGAGTTTTAGTTTGAAAACTCTGGGGTTGAGTTTTAGTTTGAAAACTCTGGGGTTGAGTCTTAGTTTGAAAACTCTGGGGTTGTGTTTTAATCTGCCCACACAAAAATGGAAACTTTAGGTAAGGATGACATAAACAATCTACTTCCTGTTTACACCAGCATGCACGTGGCCAGTGTACCTGAATGGTCATGTGATATGAGTTTTCAGGTGTTTAGTATGGAAGGAGCTTATTCCTGAAGGGGGCTGAAGAGATCCTCTTAACTCTTAAACATATTAGTGTGGACGTAACCTCTGATTCTTGTTCATCCCTTAATACTACAACCATAATTTATTGTGCATTGTTTATGAGTCAACTCAGTCTGTCTTTGCAGATAAATCGTGGAGATAATATCATGTTTGATGTATTGTTGAATGGGCTTTTAACCTCTCAGCCTACCTCTTCTTAGCTGGTGAACTTACCGTTCAACCAG
The DNA here is from genome assembly GCF_021018895.1 of Seriola aureovittata. Lineage (NCBI taxonomy): Eukaryota > Metazoa > Chordata > Actinopteri > Carangiformes > Carangidae > Seriola > Seriola aureovittata. The sequence continues at coordinate 3,005,103 of NC_079381.1, forward strand.
AATCCAGCCAACCGGCCACCAGGACTGGGACGGAGAAACTCAGACATGAAAGTATAAATAGGAAATATTAACAATAACATACCCAACGTTACATTACATCTCATCTTTCACCTTTTTATTTAATGCATCAATTTTACTAAATTGAGGAAACAGAGAGTTCTAATATAATGAGCACTTTTTGGTGTAAATGTAGCCTACACACCCATACCTGTGCATGGGTTGGGGGAGGGGTATAATGTTATTGCCACACTTCATTAAGCCAGACATGTCTCTGTGGCGCAATCGGTTAGCGCGTTCGGCTGTTAACCGAAAGGTTGGTGGTTCAAGCCCACCCAGGGACGTTTTACACTGAAACTTACAAGGATACATCATGTAGATGAAAAACCTTCTTTCTGAGGTGAAAGGAAAGAGATAAAGAAAACTCTGTGAAAGAATAAACAGTGAGCATTATCAGTTGTGACAGAGAAGAGCTGTACCTTTGACAAATCTAAATAAGTTAATTAAAGTTAATTAATCAATTAATTAAACCAAAGTGAATTAATGAAGTTGGAAACTTTGCATCTGATAGGTAGATATATTATTATTGGTATTTATACTTTTAATTCTTCACCCATAGAAAGAAGGTTTTTCATCTATAGGATGTATCCTTGTCAATTTAAGTGTAAAACGTCCCTGGGTGGGCTTGAACCACCAACCTTTCGGTTAACAGCCGAACGCGCTAACCGATTGCGCCACAGAGACATGTCTGTGATGAGGGGGTGTGGCCTCGAGCGTCACTCCCCTCCCACCCGCAGTTGTTATATCTAGTATCATTTATTCCATGTAGAACTGCTGAATAATCATGTATGCAGACACGGCACATGGACCACAGGGGGCAAGCTAGCCCCCTCCCCGGCAGGCTAAGCTAGCTAGCTATCTAAGAAGTATTAAAAATAAAAAACATTTTCATGGTGGAGCCTCATCTGTTTTTACAACCCTGTGTCAAATGATAGAAAAATAATAATCATAAACCTTGTAACCTTTCACTTATTTAGTATATATTGTGCATTATAACACATTCCTTACTATTACCACCTGTAAGAGATGAGTTGGTTCCAGTGACTGTACAGGACTAATGAACATAACTGCCAACTCATTATAGAAGATATGTAGTTGTAATTAAATGCAAAGTTGTGTACTTCAGTGATGTTCATTAATTTCTTTTGGACATTATTATTATTATTACTTATTGGACATTTAGATTTGTCAAAGGTACAGCTCTTCTCTGTCACAACTGATAATGCTCACTGTTTATTCTTTCACAGAGTTTTCTTTATCTCTTTCCTTTCACCTCAGAAAGAAGGTTTTTCATCTACAGGATGTATCCTTGTCAATTTAAGTGTAAAACGTCCCTGGGTGGGCTTGAACCACCAACCTTTCGGTTAACAGCCGAACGCGCTAACCGATTGCGCCACAGAGACATGTCTATGTTAAGGGGCCTTCATCATGAGTCCACTCCCACCTGTATTAGTTATTTGTTGTATTATTTTTTCAGGCTGTTTGTGAGGGAGCTGGCAAGCATCCCCCTCACTAAGGTGAAAAAACAATACACATTGGCTAATAGAGGAAGTTCACTTTTGTTGTGCTCTTATTTTGGGAACCTCTACTAACCACTCTCTCTGTTTGAGGTCTACTTCCGGGGGGCTTGTTTTCATGGAGTGCACACATGGGAATGCTGCCACCAGACTCAGCAGGTGTCAATTACCTTATCAGGCTGGACCAAGTGGGCAGGAAGGAGAGAGGGGAGTGGGTAGAGGGGGGGGTCAGGGGTCAGGTTGGAGTCAGGTTGGACATACTTTTGTTGTCGATAGCCATTCTGCTATCAATATGTAAGATCTGTTGGATTTTCTTTTGTGTCATTTGCCTCTGGTCACCAGTAAACCAAGAGCTCTGAATCCAATCATTGTGTGACTGATTCTGTTCTCTCTCACGCTTGCACCTCAATCCTGCTGGCCTTCATCCTGGTTGTAAGGGTTCACCACCATCCAAACCTTACACTGATCAATAATAATGGTTCTACCTGTCTTGTGGCTCATTGTTAGCATATTTGAACGCTGCTTCCTAATTTATTTCTTTGTCTATTTTTGAAATTATGGAAATTGTCTCATTTATACTTGTCAAAGGTACAGGAATGTACTGCTGGGTATGTCATCGATAATGTTTCTTATTTATTCTTTCACATCCAAAGCTTTGCTTATAGTTTTTTTAACCTCCCTCTCACCACAGAATTAAAGGACAGGTCAAAATATTATTATTGATCAACCTGAGTTCTAAATGGAATAAATGATACTAGACATATTGTTATTCATTTCTTTTATTTGTGGTATGGGGCACATGGTAAATATGGGGACCAGACTATCAGTATGTCTTAAATTTAACTTTAACGAGACATCATCTGCCCTTGGCCACATAATTTAATTCTTTCAAAGAGATGATTCCCTTCATACCCTTATCTTAGCATCTAATAGCATTTGGCACAACGTCAGAGAGTTGTTGGCATGGCTGCAGACTTTGGCTACATCCACACTAATATGATTTAGTTTTAAATCGCATCACTTTTGCTGAGTTTACACCTGGCCCCTAAAACGGAAACTTTTGGAAACACTGCTGGACCCGTTTTAATTTGAAAACTCTGGGGTTGTGTTTTAATCTGCCTGAACAGAAAAGGAGACTTTAGGTAGAGATGACGTAAATAATCTACTTCCTGTTTACACCAGCATGCACATGACCAGTGTAGCTGAATGGTCATGTGATATAAGTTTAGAAATGGAGGGAATTTATTTCTGATGCGGAGCTGAAACGATCGTCTGAAACGCCGTTTTAAATATTAATGTGGACGTGGCCTCTGATTCTTTTCCATTCCTTAATCCTACAACCATAATCTATTGTGCACTGTTTATTGTGCAAAAGTCACAGTGACCAATCAAAACATGTTTTTCGCCATAACTCAAGATTTCACATGCTGATTAACCCTAGACCGGTTGTTGGAGACAAACAACCACAAGCCGGTGACTCTAGTTATTTCATGCGTTCAGTGTTGAATACAACACTTGCATGAAACTACAAAGAAAATCAACTTATTACAACAGGGAACTTGAAGTGTATTCAACATAATGAAGGTCAAAAGCTTCAGATCCCAACAAGACTCTAAGTTTCTGGTGTCAGACGGATCCGTGGGCTACAACAATACTCAGGCTCTTTACTGTAGATGTTGGGAAGGTATGAAGAGGAAGGTTCTTCACTTTGCAGGGGGATTACTCTTTGTGCTGATGAGTCTTCAGGTTGATCATTTCTTTTGTGTATTTATAAAAAAAGAAAAAAAAGGAAAAAAAATTATTTTCCTGTATTTAATATTTGACAGTTTTTCATAGGACCGTGGATTTGAAGGAAGAAAGGACTTAATTGGTGATGTTTGACTGTTCTTTGTATTATTCTGAAAACAGTGTTGATGAGACACATTGAAGAAAACACTCGGGACTTTGCTGTTGAGAGCAGAGTGAGTGGCTCTTAAAAGAGCCGTTATTGTGGTGAGAGGAGCAGCAGCGGAGTCTAAGCTCTCTCTCCGCGGATGCGGCGGGCCAGCTGGATGTCCTTGGGCATGATGGTGACCCTCTTGGCGTGGATGGCGCACAGGTTGGTGTCCTCGAACAGGCCGACCAGGTAAGCCTCGCTGGCCTCCTGCAGAGCCATGACAGCGGTGCTCTGGAAGCGCAGGTCGGTCTTGAAGTCCTGAGCGATTTCTCGGACCAGGCGCTGGAAGGGCAGCTTGCGGATCAGCAGCTCGGTGGATTTCTGGTAGCGACGGATCTCTCTCAGAGCCACGGTACCGGGCCTGTACCGGTGAGGCTTCTTGACGCCGCCGGTGGCCGGGGCGCTCTTACGGGCGGCCTTGGTGGCCAGCTGCTTCCTGGGGGCTTTGCCTCCGGTGGATTTACGAGCGGTCTGCTTGGTTCTCGCCATCTTGCTTCTTGTTTCTCAGAGCAGGAGAAAAGTAGGAGAGAAAGCAGCGACCCTCGGCTCTTAAACCGTGGGGCCGGCTGTGACACGGTGACGCTGCTTCACACCCCCGGGTGCTGATTGGTGCGGTGCTCCTCCTGGAGCTCAGCGCCGCCCAGAGGCGCGACCCCCCCCCCCGCCTGGTGCTCGGCTGCTTATTGGACCAAAGTGCTGTGAAGCTGTGAGGAAAGTCCAGAGCGGGCCGCCCTCTGCTGCTCTGCTGGAGCCTCTTCTCTGGTTGGTCTGGCGGGAACCGTCCCGCGCTCTCCGCGGACATATAAGCGAGGCTGCTGCTGTTTGCGCCACACTTTCTCTGAGTCGACGCTGTAGAGAGATCATCCTGAAAATGAGCGGACGCGGCAAAACCGGTGGAAAAGCCAGAGCTAAGGCCAAGACCCGCTCCTCCCGGGCCGGGCTCCAGTTCCCGGTCGGCCGTGTTCACAGGCTGCTGCGCAAAGGAAACTACGCTCAGCGTGTCGGTGCCGGAGCCCCCGTCTACCTGGCGGCGGTGCTGGAGTACCTGACCGCTGAGATCCTGGAGCTGGCTGGAAACGCTGCCCGCGACAACAAGAAGACCCGTATCATCCCCAGACACCTGCAGCTGGCCGTCCGCAACGACGAGGAGCTCAACAAACTCCTGGGCGGAGTGACCATCGCTCAGGGAGGCGTGCTGCCCAACATCCAGGCTGTTCTGCTGCCCAAGAAGACCGAGAAGGCCGCCAAGTCCAAGTAAAGCCGCTGAACACAGCGACCCACTCAAAGGCTCTTTTAAGAGCCACCTACTCCTCTCACAAAGAGCAGCTTCCCTGTTGTTGATTATTATTATTATTATTATTGTTAGTATTAGTAGTATTATTATTAGTATTATTATTATTATTATTATTATTATTATTATTATTATTATTATTATTATTATTATTATTATTATTATTATTAATAATAATAAACCCGCTGCACTCATCAGCTCTCTTCTGTCTTCATACATGTGGCTCCTCTTTCTGTCTCTGCACCATCACCAGAAAACCTCATACAGACAATACAAATGAGAAGACTGGGAAATGTACAAGCAGCAGCAGCATAACTTCTGATATGATACATGAACCACAACACACACTACAGTCAGCCACTCTACACACCTGTGCTACGAGCTGCTGTCCACTAACACCTGCTGTTTGCTTCACTGTATATTCAAGCTAATCAATCCTTTACTTTCAAATCACTCACATCAACTTGACGATTTAACAAATAAGATTCAAACACAATCGGTCTGATCAATCAAACATGTCCAACTTCTTACTCTCTGATTTCCCTGTGAAAACTTTTGAGCTGAAATACATTTACAAGGTGGATGTAAACACAGTCTTCTAGATCAATATGAGCTTCTTCTTATATGATATATATTGTGTTTCTGTACTGACACGTGAGAGAGGAAACATTTTCCACAACAATATGAGAATAAAGTGTAGGAGGACTAGAAATGTGCAGCTTGGATGTGAAACAGTTTACATGTAAAGTCTGGAGGAAGAGACTCATTTATGTCAGGAAGATTCACCTGGGACTGTGAAGCAGTTGTACAATGATGTTTTCACTTATCACCTCCTACAGAGAGATGGAACCTGGTGAAGTGTTGGGACGTGGTCGGGGGGAGAAGCCTTACATTTAGACTCAAATCCACTTAAAGGGTTGAGTTTCCTGAACATTGTGAGATGAGACATTTGTTGTCTCTGGGATATAATGATGTTTGGATCATTACGATTAAAATCAGACATTAATGTTTTTGAGATCTAGGACTTTGTACAGTTTGCTGCAGATCCAGATGATGACGTCACAGACCTGTGTAGGACCGTGTGGTCTTGGTGAAGGTCTGCGCTGCTATGGATGGAAAACCATAAAGATAAATAGATACATAAATGAATGCAGCTATGAATTAAATAAAGACATATGTAGAAATATATAAACAAATGTAAAAATGAATATGTGTTAGTAAATAAATGAAAAATATTTTCTGGGACTTTTATTGTGCAATAATAATTTTTTTCTTAACACCACATTTATTTCCCAGCTCTTTATATTTCCATGTGTTATATTGAAATGAGGGAGCGCAGTTATCTCAGCCTCAGACCAAAGAAACAGCACCATTGTGTTTAGTGGATGTGGTGTTAATATGTGAGCTGTAGGGTAAAGTGTTGTTTCAACATGGTGATGAGACAGTGACAGTGTAGTGGAGCAGCAGCTTCCTCTTGTGAAAAGACTCACAGCAGCTGATATTCCCACACTCTCCCAGTCATGTACTAACCAGACCCTGCTTAGCTTCAGAGAGCGTGTTCAGGGTGAGGGAGACAGACAGGACATGTCTGAAACATGAGGATCATCACCATCATGAACACTGCTGTGATTTTCAAAATAAAGTTCTTTTTACAGTGTGATAGTAAGTACACACAGTAAAGGTGTTGGTGGTGGTGTAGTTATCAGACAGTGTATTGTGATGATGATGATGATGATGATGATGATGATGATGATGATGATGATGATGATGATGATGACAGTGAGGAGGAAGCAGCTCTCTGTGGACAGGTGTGTGGCTCTTAAAAGAGCCTTTGATGAAGATCAACATGTGTCGGAGGGAGGACAGCTCACTTCTTCTTGGCTGCGACCTTCTTGACTTTGGGTTTGGCGGCCTTCTTGGCGGGGGCCTTTTTGGGCGCAGGGGCCTTCTTGGCGGGGGATTTCTTGGGTACAGGGGCCTTCTTGGCGGGCTTCTTGGGGCTCTTGGTGGCCTTCTTGGGGCTCTTGGCTGCTTTCTTAGCCGCTGCTGCAGGTTTCTTGACCTTCTTGGGGGACTTTTTAGCAGCAGCAGCTGCCGGCTTCTTGGCGGCCGCGGTCTTGGGCTTTTTGGCCGCGGCGGGTTTCTTGGCGGCGGGCTTCTTGGCTTTGGGAGCGGCCTTCTTGGCCGCCGGCTTCTTGGCCTTGGGTTCAGCCTTCTTGTTCATCTTGAAGGAGCCGGAGGCCCCGGTTCCCTTGGTCTGGACCAGAGTCCCCTTGGCCACCAGGCTCTTGATGGCGGTCTTGACGCGGGCCTTGTTCTTCTCCACGTCGTAGCCTCCGGCAGCCAGAGCCTTCTTGAGGGCGGCCGCGGACACGCCGCTCCGCTCCTTGGATGCGGCCACGGCATTAACGATGAGCTCCCCCAGGCTGGGGCCGACCTTCTTGGGCTTGGAAACCTTCTTCTTGGCTGCTTTGGCCGGGGCGGCGGCTGGAGCGGGAGCGGGAGCGACCTCTGCCATTGTTTCCTGTGAGCTTCGTGTGTACTCGGAGCGGACTGATGGGAGCTCGGAGCAGGAGGCGGCACTTGAACACACCATGAGAACCGTGGAGACTCAGTGCAGCCGTGGCTCCTGTGGTCGGGGTGAACACCGGGACACTTGTGTTTTCTCCTCGCGGATAAAAGGCTCGCAAAGCACCGTGGGAGAGGAGCTGGAGGCGGACAGTGGAGGAGCCGGGAGCGGACTCGGCTCTCTTCGTATTAAAGTCGTCCGGAGCTCGGAGGCTCTCGGCTTTCTGTTTGTGGAGCCTCCAAACCTCAGCCGGTCACCGCGGTGGCCGCCGCTGCTCGGGGCCTTTTCCCGCTTATTTCTCTCCTAAAATGTTCTTAAATGCACCACAGCTCCACCAAAACCCGACTTCCAGCTGCTCCACATGTGTGTTCACAGATCCAGACTCACAGCGACCAGCTGCTGATGATCGGTCGGTCATAAAGTCAAGTTATTCTCCGAGCAGCAAACACACTGCTGATGGCTGAGGCTCATGGTCACGTTGAACCAGACTGTCAGAGCTGTGACTGTAACGTGTCTGTAGTTACTTTAGAAACACAGTGTGAGCTGTACATGGTTTCTACATCTCATAACAACCTGTGATGCAGAGTTCAGTGTAGTCAGTGACTGAATCTTCATGTGTTGGTTGTAAAGTCACATATTTGTGCGGCTGCTCTCCTGCCAGGTCTCTGTAAAAGACACGTTTTATCTCAGTGGGACTTCCTGCTAAAATAAATGACAAACTAAATCAAATATCACATCACATCATTTTTATATTTTTATGATGTTATTTCATATTTAATGGTTAGTGCTAGGTTACCAAGGTAACCATACAACTACATAAAGATCGTTACCATGGGAACAAGTCAGATGGTGACTGTGCGACTGTTAAATGTAAATCTGTAAATATGAATATATTCATGTAAATCCTGAGAGAAAAAGAAACAATTGATTTCTATGTGTATCAGTTCATCTGTATCAGGTGTGTCTATATAATTTGTAAAATAAATATTTGATCCTGATTACAGTTAGACCGTTGTCCATATGATTTATTTATTTAAAGTTCTCTCTTCAGTATTTGAAGTTTTCTTTTAGACTCCAGTTTTATTGAGACCTGGCTTTTATCCTCAAGATCTTTAAGTGTTTGTCAGCAATAACAAAGTCAGTGAATGGACATCAGAGCTGTTTGAGTCTCTTGGTTGGAGTTACTTCATCATGCTGAGGATGTATATAACGTGTGTGTGTGTAGATTAATGTGTGAACCATCAAGTCTTTGTGTTGTGTAACTGTGATTTTAACCTTTTCATCTCTTCAGTCAGAGCTGAAAAGAGACTGAAGAAAGTGAATTTAAAACTGATCAACTGGTTTCATAGTTTGACAAAACATGATGATGATGAAGAGTAAACACCTTCATCAGGTGAGTGTATCTCCTCAGTCTTTCACAGCACTTATTCTCAAGGCAAATTCATGTCAGTCTCTCCAGGTTTCAGTCAGCTGACTTCAACACACTGATCTTGTATCAGTCAGTGTGTAGCAGTGTGGTAAAGAGCAACATTTAACGTCCATTCATTCATCACATGTTGAGAGCACATTTATAATGTCTGTGTGTGTGTGTGTGCGCGTGTGTGTGTGTGTGTGTGTGTGTGCGCGCGCGTGTGTGTGTGTGTGTGTGTGTGTGCGTGCGTGCGTGCGTGTGTGTGTGTGTGTGTGTGTGCAAACACTGTTCAGTCACATGTTAGTTTTCTAACTTCCTTGTGTGACCTGGTGAAACTTCACACTCCCAGAATACACTGGGACCAGAGACTGCTGTTCCACAATATACATTTATTTACAACACATGAACTAAACAGCTGGTCTGCAGTCCACAAACAGCAAGAGTTTCACTAGGAGGCCTGGGTGTTGGCCGTACTGAAGGAGCAGTGGGTAAAATGATGTAGAAATGATGTTTCAATCCAGTGAAACACTGAATGTAGATTCATGGAGCGTTTCCCGCCTCTTTCATAGACCCTGCTCCCTGACCTGAGTCCTACTGCTACCCTCTTGTTTCCTTCCCTTCCACACTTGTAAAGAGTGAAGAAAGTGCTGCAGCTGTTATTGTGTGTGAGCTGCAAGATGTGTTGCAGTAATGAGAGTGATGATGATGATGATGATGATGAGGTGTGATGTGTGTTGAGAGTTTGTCTTGAGATGAAGTGAGTGGCTCTTAAAAGAGCCGTTGTATTGAGTGAGTGCAGCAGCTGCGCTGTTTACTTGGAGCTGGTGTACTTGGTGACGGCCTTGGTGCCCTCGGACACGGCGTGCTTAGCCAGCTCCCCGGGCAGCAGGAGACGCACGGCGGTCTGGATCTCCCTGGAGGTGATGGTGGAGCGCTTGTTGTAGTGAGCCAGACGAGACGCCTCGGCAGCGATGCGCTCAAAGATGTCGTTGACGAAGGAGTTCATGATGCTCATGGCCTTGGAGGAGATGCCGGTGTCGGGGTGCACCTGTTTGAGCACCTTGTACACGTAGATGGCGTAGCTCTCCCTCCTGGTCTTCCTCTTCTTCTTGCCGCCCTTGCCTGCGGTCTTGGTCACGGCTTTCTTGGAGCCCTTCTTGGGGGCGGACTTGGCGGGTTCAGGCATCCTGGTTATTCAGAGCTTCACAGCAATGGATGAGTCGGTGGAGGAAGGAGCCGCTGCTCTTATTCAGGCTCCATGCAAACACACTGTGTGGTCCCCTTCCTGTGATTGGTTGAGCTGCTCACTGGGCTGGATGTGGGGGGTTGTGTTTCCATGATAACCTGCCTTTTAAGGTTGGCGCGCAGCCTGCAGCCAATTAGTGCAGAGAAAAGTTAGAAACTCCTCCTCCTCATCAGCAGCAGCAGCACATGAGACAATGAAAAGAACAGATAACAACAGGAAGATGAGGAGATCTCAATGTAGATGAATAATGTTCACATGACTGTTCTACAGCCTGGAGACAGTGAGTGAAGCTGTGGTAACAGGTTTGTCTTTCAGTGTTTTAAACAAGTGGCTCTCAAACGTCACATCAAGGACCCTCACTGACACAAACTAGACAACAGACCCCCATCTGATCAGATTTAGTCTCAGGTCCTCCTGATCAGATCTTTGCCTCTAGATGTTTTATTACAGAAAGTGTTTAAAGGACTAAAGGTCAAACACTCTGTCATTATATTACTTATGGACGGAAATACAGTGAAAATAAATGATTCCCCTTTTTGCTTGTGACCCCCATGAATTCCCTCAAGGACACCTGATCCTGTCTGATCTGTTTCATCTATATCTATAGCTTCTGTTTGATCTGTTTCATCTATATCTATAACTTCTGTTTGATCTGTTTCATCTATATCTACAACTTCTGTCTGATGTTTCTTCTGTATCTTCATCTCCTGCAGCAGAACTTGGTCCACATCAGGTCACATCTGAATAAATACATACAATCATTTAATCTCATCACAGAAATAACAGGCTGATAAATAACGTGGTCTAGTGGACGACGCTGAAGACAATCTAATATTTGAACTAATTGACTCTTTTGTCCAGCTCAGACATTTTCACTGCTGCAGCCGTTTCTTTGGTTTTGCGTTTTAGAAATAAATGACCTTTAACGTCACTGTTTCTGGCATCAATGCATTACACTAGAGGCCCTGCCCTTTATTTATCTGTTGCCATGGTGAGTTGTAGAGTCAGAGCTCAATTGATGATGGCTTTTAATAGTCAGTTTGTTAAACGTTTCTGGATTAGACCTCAGGTGTTTGTTGAATTAAACGTGGTGTGTGTTCATGTGTGAACTGATCAGTGTTGGTGACTGTGGGAGACAGTTTCCTGCTGTAGTTGTGTAACATGTTTAGAATAGAGACAGGAGGTGATGGAGGGTCCTCTCTCCTCTGGTGGAGGGTACTCTCTCCTCTGATGGAGGGTCCTCTCTCCTCTGGTGGAGGGTACTCTCTCCTCTGGTGGTCTCTGTAGTGTCAGTGAGAACATGAAGCAGCAGCTGATCACCTGTGAGTGTGTGTGAGTGTATGTGAGAGTGAGTGTGTGTGTGATCAGAGGATGTGAGCTCTCAGTGAGTTGGTGTGTGGCTCTTAAAAGAGCCGTTGTGTTGTGGTGCTGGTGTGAAGGACTTTAACCACCGAAGCCGTACAGGGTGCGGCCCTGCCTCTTGAGAGCGTACACCACGTCCATGGCGGTCACGGTCTTCCTCTTGGCGTGCTCGGTGTAGGTGACGGCGTCACGGATCACGTTCTCCAGAAACACCTTCAACACACCGCGGGTCTCCTCGTAGATCAGGCCGGAGATACGCTTCACTCCGCCGCGGCGAGCCAGGCGGCGGATGGCGGGCTTGGTGATTCCCTGGATGTTATCACGGAGAACTTTCCGGTGCCGCTTGGCGCCTCCTTTCCCGAGTCCTTTTCCTCCTTTGCCTCTTCCGCTCATCTTGTCTGGTCAGTAGGTTTCTACTCAATGCCGCTGACTGCGGAGTCACCGTGTTTGAAAGCCTCTCTGAGGACGTAATAGAAGACAGAGGCCGCTGGTAATCAACTCTTTGCTGCATTAGCGCCACCTCCTGGACCAGAGCAGGAACTTAGACACAGCAGGACTGAGTCTGCAGTCACATGATCTCTGAAGTAAAGACAGAGGGAGACACATGAAGAGTGAAAGTACTCTTCATGCAGAATGCTCCTTTTCTCTCTCCTATAGGATCATATTGTATCATCACATGATTTCACTGTTGTGTATATTGAGGAATCTAAATACAATCTCAAAATTAAAAGATCACTGCTGATACATTTATAAATAAATAAATAGTCTCTCTAAATAAAACAACAATAAGATAGATAATACAAGAAAAAGATATTCATGCAGCTTCAATAAATGAAACACTTCTCTCCTCCCACATAGATTCCTTCCTACCAGGCTTCTAACTACCAGAGTTGCTCTGCTTATAAAAAACGATCAATTACATACAATGAAACCATCATCCAAGTAAACCCAGAACAAGTATACAGCATACATTTGATGTCAGTTTACTGCCCTTCTGGTGTAATTCCCTCTGCTCATATTTTCCGAAAGATTCTCCTCCAGGAAAAGAAAGTAATCATAATGGGAGATTTCAATGCAAAACACCCAACCTTCACTAATAAAAGCACAAATCAATCAGGTACTGAACGAAATTATTGAGCAAACATATCTAATTCTTCTTAACAATTTAACAGATTATTCCACTACCCATAACTCAGCAGACATTTTAGCTCTTTGCCTCTGTACCACAGAAGTAGCTGGAAAAGTAATCACGTTTTCTTTCTGCAGTGCTATCGGCAGCGACCATCTCCCTATATCAAACAATATACAATTACAAATCAACAAATTGGCAAGTATTCAGACACTCAACCACCAGCCAGAGTGTTTCCTTCCTCCATGTGACCCAGAACCTTCAGCCATAGACCAAAGAGCAACCCTGCTCAGACAAATACCCCTCACAGCAAGGGAAAGTTCAATGAGCTTTAAAAATGACCCTGAAGGCCCAAAGAAACTGATCCTTTCTCTCAAAGGTCTTTTTAAAATGAAAAGAAAGCTAAGGAAATAATTTAATAATTACAAACACAAATATGAAAAGCACTCAGGAGGGAGAGAGAAAACACATGGAACAGATTCTGTACAAACTTAAACAATGATCCAAATCCAAAAACATTCTGGCAGAAAATCAATCAATCAATAACTCAAGAATTACAGTGCTGAGACATAATGAAAGAAAAAAAAGGCACATGTTTTTAAAGAGCACCTACAAAATGTACACTCATGTCCAGACGATCCTTTACTCGATCCAGAGTGGAAGGAAATAGTAGAGCACCAGGACTGGCTGGTGCTTTTAAATAGTCTTTAAAATCATAGAGAGATTGCAGTGAGAATAGGAGCATCAACCTCCAACAGATTTACCCCTGAAGCTGGAATACCTCAGGGCTCAGTTCTAAGTCCCCTGCTGTTTTTATTATATATAAGCAACATCTATTACCCACCCATAGGAGAGGGAAAAGTTTCCTAATTCGCTGATGACCTTTGTTACTGGACGAAATCAAAACATCCTCAATATGCCGGGAAAAAACTTCAGGGAATCATCACTTAGATGGAAACTTGGGCAAATATGTGGAGAGTAAAATTAAGTCCTAATCACCCACGTAAAGATAAAAAGATAACTCAAAATATATGGAGAGACACTTCAGTCCACACCCACAGCAAAATTCCTTGTGACCTTCCAAGAAAACACGAAATGGTCAGCACATACAACAGCTATTGAGAAATGTCCAAAATGCCATTAAAATGTGTTACAGACTTCCCAAATAGATACATCCACAAACTCTCTGGCCTGATGACACTGCACAAAAGGTTTGCTGTCCTAGGAAAAAAGTATATCAAGAGAGCTGAAAACAATCCATCACTGCAACCGGTCATAGAAGAGGAAAGAACTGACCCACCCAGACATCTCTGTAGCACCCTGTCTACCTTACTGACATATTAACATGGAACCAAACATAATATATTTAACACAATCTCAAATTTTATTTACTCATACATTCAGTCATTTTATTATGTTCTTATTGGGAAATTGCAGCAACAAAACCTGTTGCCATGGACAGAGTTAAGTGATGTGTGCTGCAGTTCACAGAGTGGACAGGGAGTCATCTGAAACACTATATTTTCACCTATGCTTGAGGTCTGGACTTACACTCATAACTGATCCACTGTGACCCCAACCCTCTGTGTCTGGCAGTAAGTGTGATATTTGTACATGACATGAGCCTCCAGATAGTCTCTGCCCTTTCAGCCTATCAAATGCTAGCATGCCTACATCGGCTTTGAAACTAAAGCTTTACAAACATGTACAAAGCTGCTGTCAACCAGAGTTATGCTGAAGAAAATTCACTAAGTCTTTACCCTATAGTTTGCTGTAGTGGTGTGAGTTTATTGGTACTCCAGAATATGGTGAGCCCACTGACCCAGAGCAAGTCTGAGGCCATAGACTGACCCAGAATGAAGGGCAGTTCCAGTTGTGTGTAAACACAGTTGATCAGTGGTTACAGGCATTGTGTTCAGACAGAATGCAATTACAATTGGGGAAAAGAAAGTTATTTGCCTTCAGAGATCTTTCCCTGTAACACCTAGGCTCAACTTAGCAGGGGGCAGGTATTGCTCCCAGACTCAAGCAGTTACTAAGGTAGGGGGTTGTAAGACTGAAGAAATTAGCAAGAAAAAAAAAAAGGGGGGGGGGGGGGGGCCTGCATGCCAGACTGGTGGTAGAGGTCCACTGCCCAAAATGTTTATTTTCTTCCTCAGTTTCAAGCATCATGAACTCCCCTTTGCAGGGAGAGATCTGACCTAATGGAAGATAATGATCAGTGGGGCCACCTTTGTGCAGAGGTTTGACCTCAGCTGCTTCCACACTGCTGCTTCCTTACAGTGACTGTTAGGATGAATCCGTGTGTAATGAGGAGGATATGAATATGACCGTTTGTGTTTAAGCCTGTGAATACTCTAACTATTAAGGGGCCTACGAA